>NC_057813.1:449847285-449996448 GCF_018294505.1 Triticum aestivum
CAACAACAACAACAACAACAACAACAACAACAACAACAACAAACAAACAAACAACAACAACAACACAACCATGTTTGGATACTCAACTTAGCTAGAGCTTAGAGTTAGTTTCTAGCTCACGACTAACCCTAAACTAACTCCATCCAAAGAGGTTTTGGATGACAGGGTTAGATTGACAATAAATGCATTAGGAGAACTAGCTCGAACTAGACCTCTTGGGTGGGATAGTTTTTTTGGGTGGGTTAGATGCAACTAGCTCAAACTAGCCCTCATGTTTGCATATACTTTAGGGCTATTTGATCCTGAACTAGCTCAGATTAACTCTAACCCATGGATACAATAGTAGTTAAGCAGGCGATAATTTGTAAAAATGCAATAAACTCCTTATGACTCTTAATATAAGATGTTAATTCATCTAATACGTGAGTATGTTGGATGTTATAAGATATTATAAAAGAGTGTTGTTCTACATCATTGTGCAATTGTTGTTTAGCTTCTAATATTAACTTGGTGCTTTTAGGTACATATGTCATTGGTAAAGATCCGCGCTTCGACCCTTTTTGTGTATGGGGCAATGAGATATCGATGAACCAGCATCAAGTGAGGAAGCTGATAAAGATTGTTAGTAAAATGGGTCAAAAGATGGCAATTAAACTATTTGTATACACTTTATCAAAGACAACAATGAACTGTAGGATGGTAAGTAAGAACTCTGCAGCCTTCTTTTTACTGCCCATAATGAGTTGTGTTAGATGACAATGTCTGGATCTTTTTCCTTTGCAGTGGTTCCCAAAGCAGTTTCCTCAAGATTACCTCTCAAACTACATGATTGGTGGGCATGCAAAGGTTAAAGTATCTCTACCAGAACACGATGATTATCTAGATGTTTTTTATGAAGATTGTGAAGGATGGGCGATCGACCATCACAAGGGGTTGGACTAGAGTCATGCGTGCCTTCTGCATGGAGGAGGGCACAATATGGGCATTCCGCTTCACCTTGTTCAGCAACCAGAATGTATTTCGCCTCTTTCTTTACCGTCTTTAATAGTACAAGTATACAACTATGGTTCATCATTCTTTATTTGGTTCTTATGTAATTCTTGAACATATGTACCTATGAATCGAATAATGCATTGGTTGTTCAAACCTGATGGATATGAATAAAGCTATAGCATACATTCAAATTCAAATCCGATACAATTTGAAATAGCTGCAATTAAATTATGGTGAAATTACGCTCTCCAGGTCGTTATGGCGCACACGGTCGGTAAAACACAAACGTATGCGATATACACCATAATCTTACATGGTTCACAGAGAGGAAACGTGTGCAAGCATGCACACAGTTGCCGTTTGCAAAGTGTGTGCGATGTCAGACAATATCACAAACGGTGCGGACAAACTAAACATTTGTGATAGTTGCCTTATCATACACGATTCACAACCATGAACTGTTTTTGATGTGGTATGCATCGTAAACATTGCACCACAGAATAGTGTGTGCGATAGTTGTCATGTACGACAATGTTACGACGATCCGACGTTTCGTAATCCTGTACGACACTCGTATGCTGATTAGCTAATCTTCTTAATTAGTTATCGCATATAGTTTGGGAAAGCGAATGTGTGTGATTTTCTACTTATCGTTCACGTTCTATAATTGTGAACCATTTGTGATGGGCCGCGCATCATAAACATAGCACCACAGAATACCGACTGCGATGGCAATGCAAGCACAAACGAGTTGTAAGGATGCAGCGTCTGGGTGGATCCCTATCCCCGATGATTTATGGGTCATGTGGGAAGGACCCCCCCTATCACAGTCACTCACTTGGAGACGGTTCAAAATGCTGTCACGGAAAGGGGTTAAAAACCGTTTGTATAGTTTGTGCTACTCGTCCTGACATCTTGTTTGTTGTGTGCAAACTGAGCCGGTTTGTTTCCAATCCGGGAGATGTGCATTGGCATGCTGTTGAGCGAGTGATGTGTTATTTGCTTGGTATTGTGAACTATGGAATTCACTATTCTGGGTACCCGACGGTACTTGAGGGGTATAGTGATTCGAATTGGATATCTGATGCTGATGAGATGAAAGCCACAAGTGGATATGTCTTCACACTTGGTGGTGGTGTTGTTTCCTAGAAGTCTTGCAAGTAGACGATCTTAGCCAGATCGACTATGGAAGCAAAACTCACAGCATTAGACACATCATGTGTCGAAGCAGAATAGCTTTGAGAGCTTTTGATGGATTTGCCAGTGGTTGATAAACCAGTCCCTGTCCTTATGAACTGTGACAATCAAACTACCATTACCAAGGCTAAGAGTTCAAAGGACAATATCAAATCCACAAAGCACATAAGAAGAAGTTTGAAATCTGTCAGAAAATCAAGAAACACCAGAGTGATAGCATTGGATTATGTGCAAACTACTAAAAATATGGCAGACCCTTTTACGAAAGGGCTATCACAGATTTGTGATAGAAAATGCATCGAGGGAGATGGGCATGAGACCCACATAAGTTGCCATGGGGGTAACCCAATCTATGTGATCGGAGATCCCATGAATTAGGACTTGGGAAAACAATCCAGCGATCAACTGAGGAGAGTATCCATAATTAACCCACTCCGTTGGAGATGGATAATACTCTCAATTCTGTAAGGCAGGCTAACTTTTTTCTTAATGTGTTCCAAAGCTTATGTAAGCAAGATGCTAACCTACAGAGCATTCTTTGGAGGAACACACCTATGTGAGCCCGACTGCTGGTCACAGTCTATGAGATTGGGTTATCTCTAGGAAGCTCATGAGAAGGTACGAAGTATGACTAATAAGCTCCACCCGTGGGGTTTAGCCTTCGGCAGCCACGTATCAGCTGACAATAGGCGAAACTTCCGCACGCCAAACTGACAATTCAAGGCATAGTCCATTGTTCAGTTGTGAAGAAGTCTAATCCTATTGCTCTAGGTGGAAGTTCAATTTAACAGTCTCCACTGAAAATTCTGGTATATCAAACATTGTTTGGAACAATTGACAAACTTATGTGCCTCGAGATATGGTGGGGGATTGATGGATTATGGATGGGCTTAGGCCCATATCAGACAATAATCCCTGGTTAATCTCTAAGGCCCATACATGTGTATGACAAGTGGTGGGAAGTTTAGTATCATACTGCTATAGTACGAAGAGTGAGACCTCTTTATAAGGGATGCTCTACCACTTGCTATTGGGAGCTTGGGAATATGAGCTATACACACGTGCTCCATCTCCTCCGCCGCCTGCCTCACCTCGCCTCGTCATGACGCGCGTGCGCGCGCCGTAGGTTGCGGGAATGAGCCGAGCTGAAGCTTATTTTTGCTGGCCAAGAATGTTTAATTAATTAACGAGTCGCTTACGGAAGTGCCACTGTCTGAGACGTTGGACCATGGGCTATTCGCGAACTCGGTCGTGGGCCTGGCCCAAGCCCATCTACCCGACGGCCTATATAAGAAGGCGCTGGGCAATGGAGTGAACGCTAACTCAGTTCACTCACTCCCTCTCGCACAACCCTAGCTGTCATCTACTATTCCACTCACAGTGCCGTTTTCGGCGATCCCATCCCGACGACCGCGTGCATGGTTGGTCGGGAGAGCAGGTGCCTCCAGAACCCTGTCGTTCGAGATCCTGCCCAGGAGAACGACAATAAGGTTTTTGGGGAGCATGTCGATGCGACTGCTCCCGATCCGTCCCCATCTCCGTCCACCTTTGCTTCCACTACTTCCCCTGCATCGACTCCATGGCTGACGACGAAGCCGCCAAGAAGAAAGCCTCGGCTGATGCCGAGGCTGCCGCTGCCGCCGTCGCGTTGTCCTGGCCAACCAGAGGGTATGACCCATTCATCCCCTATTTGCTCTTTCATGTGTTTGTTGTATATATGATGTTCATAGATGTTTCGGTTCTATGTATTGTATGTGAGCACATGATTAGTTATCGGTATGAGATGCATACCGTATTTGCTAAGCTTACTGTTAACTCATGGATTATATTAGTCGGAAAAGTGCTAATATTTCCAACAGGAAGGGGTGTGTTGAGTTTATACGGGTGAGGTTTTGCGAGGGATCCATGGGGCTGCACACATCGAAAACCAGCCCACCAAAAATGAGGCTTCATAGCATCTACAAACGAAGCCCTTGTATCCGTCCCAAACACCTAGCCTGCCTGTCCACACAAAAAAACAACCATCCAAGTGGATTTGGCAAATCCGGCTCAAAGCCCTGGTTGGCCGGCACTCCCCATACTCGGTCCATATGTGGGGCGGATGTGGGGACACCCGGATGCACCCACCATGTAGGACTGACCACAAGGGCCCACACAAACACTCGTAGAAACCATCGATCTGAAGGGCGCCTCCTCGGTTTTTTGCTAAGAATGCAATTCATGGCGCTACATGGCGCCGCTCCGGTGTGCCGCCCAAGGACCAAGTGCGGCTATTTAAGCCAGACGGTGGCAACCCAACCCTAGCACGTCCACATTTCTACCCTCTTCCCCCATCCCTTCACATCGCCACCTTCAATCCGGTATCTGGCAGCCGCTAGCCATGGCCCAACGTAGGACCGCCATCTACACCATGCCTACTCCGGAGCAGCAGTTGCAACTGCTAGAGGAGATTCGAGCCAAGAAGGAAGCTCAGATCATAGTCGACCTGCCTCCAGATTTGTCAGAGCTAGAGCCGAAGGAGGAAGAGACCATGGATGACTCGGAGGCGGAAAAGGCAGATTCAACACCTCTGGTTGTGGGCTTCGGCATGGCCAACGCGCAGCCAGAGTTTGAGGTGGACCAAGTGGAGGATGCGACGGAGCAACAAGCCAAACTTGACTCCATCCAGTCAGAGGCGAAGGTGGACCAATTGTAAGCTTCCTTGCTAGGCAAACTCGAGCTCAACAAGATCTCGGCCGATGAGCAGCAAGAGGAGCGAAGCAGGAGGTGCGCCCGGCTGTTGGGGAACGTAGTAATTTCAGAAAAATTCCTATGCACACACAAGATCATGGTGATGCATAGCAACGAGAGGGGAGAGTGTTGTCCACGTACCCTCGTAGACCAAAAGCGGAAGCGTTAGCACAACGCGGTTGATGTAGTCGTATGTCTTCACGGCCCGACCTATCAAGCACCGAAAGCACGACACCTCCAAGTTCTTGCACACGTTCAGCTTGATGACGTCCCTCGAACTCCGATCCAGCCGAGTGTTGAGGGAGAGTTCCGTCAGCACGACGGCATGGTGACGATGATGATGTTCTACCGACGCAGGGCTTCGCCTAAGCACCGCTACGATATTATCGAGGAGGATTATGGTGGAGGGGGGCACCGCACACGGATAAGAGATCAATGATCAATTGTTGGGTCTATGGGGTGCCCTCCTCCCCCGTATATAAAGGAGTAGAGGAGGGTCCGGCCAAGGGGGGTGGCGCGCCCTAGGGGGGGGAGTCCAACTCCCACCGGGAGTAGGACTCCCCCCTTTCCTATTAGGAGAGGGAGAGGGAAGGAAAAGGAAGGAGGGAGGAAGGAAAGGGGGGCTGGGCCCCCTCCCAATTCGGATTGGGATTGGGGGGGGGCCTCCCTTGCTCCTTTCCCCTCCTTTCCACTAAGGCCCATTAAGGCCCATATACCTCCCGGGGGGTTCCGATAACCTCTCGGAGCTCCGGTATTGTCCCAATCTCACCGGAACCTTTCCGGTGTCCAAATATAGTCGTCCAATACATCGATCTTCATGTCTCGACCATTTCGAGACTCCTCGTCATGTCCGTGATCACATTCGGGACTCCGAACAACCTTCGGTACATCAAAACACATAAACTCATAATATAACTATCATCTAACTTTAAGCGTGCGGACCCTACGGGTTCGAGAACTATGTAGACATGACCGAGACACGTCTCCGGTCAATAACCAATAGCGGAACCTGGATGCTCATATTGGCTCCTACATATTCTACGAAGATCTTTATTGGTCAAACCGCATAACAACATATGTTGTTCCCTTTGTCATCGGTATGTTACTTGCCCAAGCTTCGGTCGTCGGTATATCAATACCTAGTTCAATCTCGTTACCGGCAAGTCTCTTTACTCGTCACGTAATGCATCATCCCGTAACTAACTCATTAGCTACATTGCTTGCAAGGCTTATAGTAATGTGCATTACTGAGAGGGCCCAGAGATACCTCTCTGACAATCGAAGTGACAAATCCTAATCTCGAAATACGTCAACTCAACAAGTACCTTTGGAGACACCTGTAGAGCACCTTTATAATCACCCAGTTACGTTGTGACGTTTGGTAGCACACAAACTGTTCCTCCGTTAAACGTGAGTTACATAATCTCATAGTCATAGGAACATGTATAAGTTATGAAGAAAGCAATAGCAACATACTAAACGATCAAGTGCTAAGCTAACGGAATGGGTCAAGTCAATCAAATCATTCTCCTAATGATGTGATCTCATTAATCAAATGAAAACTCATCTCTATGGTTAGGAAACTTAACCATCTTTGATTCACGAGCTAGTCAAGTAGAGGCATACTAGTGACACTCTGTTTGTCTATGTATTCACACATGTATTATGTTTTCGGTTAATACAATTCTAGCATGAATAATAAACATTTATCATGATATAAGGAAATAAATAATAACTGCATTATTGCCTCTAGGGCATATTTCCTTCAGTCTCCCACTTGCACTAGAGTCAATAATCTAGTTCACATCGCCATGTGATTTAACACCAATATTCACATCTGTATGTGATTAATACCCATAGTTCACATCGTCATGTGATCAACACCCAAAGGGTTTACTAGAGTCAATAATCTAGTTCACATTGCTATGTGATTAACACCCAAAGAGTACTAAGGTATGATCATGTTTTGCTTGTGAGAGAAGTTTAGTCAACGGGTCTGTCACATTCACAGCCGTATGTATTTTGCAAATATTCTATGTCTACAATGCTCTGCACAGAGCTACTCTAGCTAATTGCTCCCACTTTCAATCTGTATCCAGATTAAGACTTAGAGTCATCTGGATCAGTGCCAAAACTTGTATCGACGTAACCCTTTACGACGAACCTTTTGTCACCTCCATAATCGAGAAACATATCCTTATTCCACTAAGGATAATTTTGACCAATGTCCAGTGATCTACTCCTAGATCACTATTGTACTCCCTTGCCAAACCAAGGCAGAGTATACAATAGGTTTGGCCCATAGCATGGCATACTTTTATAGAACCTATGACTGATGCATAGGGAATGACTTTCATTCTCTTTTTATTTTCTGCCGTGGTCGGGATTTGAGTCTTACTCAATTTCATACCTTTGCAACATAGGCAAGAACTCTTTCTTTGACTGTTACATTGTGAACTACTTCAAAATCTTGTCAAGGTATGTACTCATTGAAAATCTTATCAAGCATCTTGATCTATCTCAATAGATCTTGATGCTCAATATGTAAGTAGCTTTACTGAGGTCTTTCTTTTAAAGAACTCCTTTCAAACACTTCTTTATGCTTTCCAGAAAAATTCTACATCATTTCTGATCAACGATATGTCACTCACATATACTTATCAGAAAGGCTGTAGTGCTTCCACTGACTTTATTGTAAATACAGGCTTCACTGCAAGTCCATATAAAACTATATGCTTTGATCAACTTATCAAAGCGTATATTCCAACTCCGAGATGCTTGCACCAGTCCATAGATGG
Source organism: Triticum aestivum (assembly GCF_018294505.1). Lineage (NCBI taxonomy): Eukaryota > Viridiplantae > Streptophyta > Magnoliopsida > Poales > Poaceae > Triticum > Triticum aestivum. Next base: position 449,855,004 of record NC_057813.1, read on the forward strand.
ATCGCTGGAGCTTGCACATTTTGTTAGCACCTTTAGGATTGTCAAAACCTTCTGGTTTCATCATATATAACTCTTCTTTAAGAAAACCATTAAGGAATGCAGTTTTGACATCCATTTGCCAGATTTCATAAAATGTGGCAATTGCTAACATGATTCGGACAGACTTAAGCATCGCTACAGTTGGGAAAATCTCATTGTAGTCAACACCTTGAACTTGTCGAAAACCTTTTTTTTGCGACAAGTCGAGCTTTGTAGATAGTAACACTACTATCAACGTCCGTCTTCCTCTTGAAGATCCATTTATTTTCTATGGCTTGTCGATCATTGGGCAAGTCCACCAAAGTCCACACTTTGTTCTCATACATGGATCCTATCTCAGATTTCATGGCCTTCAAGCCATTTCACGGAATCTGGGCTCATCATCGCTTCCTCATAGTTTGTAAGTTCATCATGGTCTAGTAACATGACTTCCAGAACAGGATTACCGTACCACTCTGGTGCGGACCGTACTCTGGAAGACCTACGAGGTTCTGTAGTAACTTAATCTGAAGTTTCATGATCATCATCATTAGCTTCCTCACTAATTGGTGTAGGAATCACTGGAACTAATTTCAGTGATGAACTATTTTCCAATTCAGAAGAAGGTACTATTACCTTATCAAGTTCTACTTTTCTCCCACTCACTTCTTTCGAGAGAAACTCCTTCTCTAGAAAGGATCCATCTTAGCAACGAAATATCTTGCTTTCGGATCTGTGATAGAAGGTGTACCCAATAGTTTCCTTTGGGTATTCTATGAAGACGCACTTCTCCGATTTGGGTTCGAGCTTATCAGGTTGAAACTTTTTCACATAAGCATCACAGTCCCAAACTTTAAGAAACCACAACTTTGGTTTCTTGCCAAACCACAGTTCATAAGGCGTCGTCTCAAACGGATTTTGATGGTGCCCTATTTAAAGTGAATGCAACTGTCTCTAATGCATAACCCCAAAACGATAGTGGTAAATCGGTAAGATACATCATAGATCGCACCATATCCAATAAAGTGCGGTTATGACGTTCGGACACACCATTACGCTGTGGTGTTCCATGTGGCGTGAGCTGTGAAACTATTCCACATTGTTTTATATGAAGGCCAAACTCGTAACTCAAATATTCTCCTCCACAATCATATCGTAGAAACTTTATTTTCTTGTTACGATGATTCTCCACTTCACTCTGAAATTCTTTGAACTTTTCAAATGTTTCAGACTTGTGTTTCATTAAGTAGATATACCCATATCCACTCAAATCATCTGTGAAGGTCAGAAAATAACGATACTTGCCGCGAGCATCAACACTCATTGGATCGCATACATCGGTATGTATTATTTCCAATGAGTCAGTAGCTCGTTCCATTGTTCCAAAGAACGAAGTTTTAGTCATCTTGCCCATAAGGCACGGTTCGCAAGCATCAAATGATTCATAATCAAGTGATTCCAAAAGTCCATTTTTATGGAGTTTCTTCATGCACTTTACACCGATATGACCCAAATGGCAGTGCCACAAATATGTTGCACTATCATTATCAACTTTGCATCTTTTGGCATCAATATTATGAATATGTGTATCACTACAATCGAGATCCAACAAACTATTTTCATTGGGTGTATGACCATTGAAGGTTTTATTCATGTAAACAGAACAACAATTATTCTCTGATTTTAAATGAATAACCATTTTGCAATAAATATGATCAAATCATATTCATGCTCAACGCAAACGCCAAATAACATTTATTTAGGTTTAACACTAATCCCGAAAGTATAGGGAGTGTGCGATGATGATCATATCAATCTTGGAACCATTTCCAACACACATCGTCACTTCACCCTCAACTAGTCTCTGTTTATTCTATAACTCCTGTTTCGAGTTACTAATTTTTAGCAACCGAACAAGTATCAAATACTCAGGGGCTACTATAAACACTAGTAAGGTACACATCAATAACCTGTATGTCAAATATACCCTTGTTCACTTTGCCATCCTTCTTATCCACCAAATATTCAGGCATTTCCGCTTCCAGTGATCATTTCCTTTGCAGTGTAAGCACTCAGTTTCAGGCTTTGGTCCAGCTTTGGGCTTCTTCGCGGGAGTGACAACTTGCTTGTCATTCTACTTGAAGTTCCGTTTCTTTCCCTTTGCCCTTTTCTTGAAACTAGTGGTCTTGTTAATCATCAACACTTGATGCTCTTTCTTGATTTCTACCTTCGTCGATTTCAATATCACGAAGAGCTCGGGAATCATTTTCGTCATCCCTTGCATACTATAGTTCATCATGAAGTTCCAGTAACTTGGTGATGGTGACTAGAGAACTCTGTGAATCACTATCTTATCTGGAAGATTAACTCCCACTTGATTCAAGCGATTGTAGTACCCAGACAATCTGAGCACATGCTCACTAGTTGAGCAATTCTCCTCCATCTTTTAGCTATAGAACTTGTTGGAGACTTCATATCTCTCAACTCGGGTATTTGCCTGAAATATTAACTTCAACTCCTGGAACATCTCATATGGTCCATGACGTTCAAAAACATCTTTGAAGTCCCAATTCTAAGCCATTAAGCATGGTGCACTAAACTATCAAGTAGTCATCATATTGAGCTAGCCAAACGTTCATAATGTCTGCATCTGCTCCTGCAATAGGTCTGTCACCTAGCGGTGCATCAAGGACATAATTCTTCTGTGCAGCAATGAGGACAATCCTCAGATCATGGATCCAATCTGCATCATTGCTACTAACATCTTTCAACACAGTTTTCTCTAGGAACATATCAAAATTAACATATGAAAACAACAACGCGAGCTATTGATCTACAACATAATTTGCAAAATACTACCAGGACTAAGTTCATGATAAATTTAAGTTCAGTTAATCATATTACTTAAGAACTCCCACTTATATAGACATCCCTCTAGTCATCTAAGTGATCACGTGATCCAAATCAACTAAACCATAACCGATCATCACGTGAGATGAAGTAGTTTTCAATGGTGAACATCACTATGTTGATCATATCTACTATTTGATTCACGCTCGACCTTTCGGTCTCCAGTGTTCCGAGGCCATATCTGCATATGCTAGGCTCGTCAAGTTTAACCTGAGTATTCCGCGTGTGCAAAACTGGTTTGCACCCGTTGTAGATGGACGTAGAGCTTATCACACCCAATCATCACGTGGTGTCTGGGCACAACGAACTTTGGCAACGGTGCATACTCAGGGAGAACACTTTTATCTTGAAATTTAGTGAGAGATCATCTTATAATGCTACCGTCAATCAAAACAAAATAAGATGTATAAAAGATAAACATCATATGCAATCAAAAATATGTGACATGATATGGCCATCATCATCTTGTGCCTTTGATCTCCATCTCCAAAGCATCGTCATGATCTCCATCGTCACCGGCATGACACCATGATCTCCATCATCTTGATCTATATCAATGTGTCGTCACATGGTCGTCTCACCAACTATTGCTATCGCATAGCGATAAAGTAAAGCAATTATCTGGCGCTTGCATCTTATGCAATAAAGAGACAACCATAAGGCTTCAGCCAGTTGCCGATAACTTCAACAAAACATGATCATCTCATACAACAACTTATATCTCATCACGTCTTGACCATATCACATCACAACATGCCCTGCAAAAACAAGTTAGACGTCCTCTACTTTGTTGTTGCAAGTTTTACGTGGCTGCTACGGGCTGAGCAAGAACCATTCTTACCTACGCATCAAAACCACAACGATAGTTCGTCAAGTTAGTGTTGTTTTAATCTTCTCAAGGACCGGGCGTAGCCACACTCGGTTCAACTAAAGTTGGAGAAACTGAGACCCGCCAGCCACCTGTGTGCAAATCACGTCGGTAGAACCAGTCTCGCGTAAGCGTACGCGTAATGTCAGTCCGGGCCGCTTCATCCAACAATACCGCCGAACCAAAGTATGACATGCTGGTAAGCAGTATGACTTGTATCGCCCGCAACTCACTTGTGTTCTACTCGTGCATATAACATCAACGCATAAAACCTAGGCTCGGATGCCACTGTTGGGGAACGTAGTAATTTCAAAAAAATTCCTACGCACACACAAGATCATGGTGATGCATAGCAACGAGAGGGGAGAGTGTTGTCCACGTACCCTCGTAGACCGAAAGCGGAAGCGTTAGCACAACGCGGTTGATGTAGTCGTACGTCTTCACGGCCCGACCGATCAAGCACCGAAAGCATGACACCTCCGCGTTCTTGCACACGTTCAACTCGATGACATCCCTCGAACTCTGATCCAGCCGAGTGTCGAGGGAGAGTTCCGTAAGCACGAGGCGTGGTGACGATGCTGATGTTCTACCGATGCAGGGCTTTGCCTAAGCACCACTACGATATTATCGAGGAGGACTATGGTGGAGGGGGGCACCGCACATGGCTAAGAGATCAATGCTCAATTGTTGTGTCTATGGGGTGCCCCCCTCCCCCATATATAAAGGAGTGGAGGAGGGGCCCGGCCAAGGGGGGTGGCGCGCCCTAGGGGGGGAGTCCAACTCCCACCGGGACTAGGACTCCCCCCTTTCCTATTAGGAGAGGGAGAGGGAAGGAAGAGGAAGGAGGGAGGAAGGAAAGGGGGGGCTGGCCCCCCTCCCAATTCGGATTGGGCTTGGGGAGGGGCGCCCCCTCCCTTGCTCCTTTCCCCTCCTTTCCACTAAGGCCCATTAAGGCCCATATACCTCCCGGGGGGTTCCGATAACCTCCCGGAGCTCCGGTATTGTCCCAATCTCACCCGGAACCTTTCTGGTGTCCAAATATAGTCGTCCAATATATAGATCTTCATGTCTCGACCACTTTGAGACTCCTCATCATGTCAGTGATCACATCCGGGACTCCGAACAACCTTCGGTACATCAAAACACATAAACTCATAATATAACTATCATCTAACTTTAAGCGTGCGGACCCTACGGGTTCGAGAACTATGTAGACATGACCGAGACACATCTCCGGTCAATAACCAATAACGGAACCTGGATGCTCATATTGGCTCCTACATATTCTACAAAGATCTTTATCGGTCAAACCGCATAACAACATATGTTGTTCCCTTTGTCATCGGTATGTTACTTGCCCGAGATTCGATCGGCGGTGTCTCAATACCTAGTTCAATCTCGTTACCGGCAAGTCTCTTTACTCGTTATGTAATGCATCATCCTGTAACTAACCCATTAGCTACATTTCTTGCAACGCTTATAGTGATGTGCATTACCGAGAGGGCCTAGAGATACCTCTACGACAATCGGAGTGACAAATCCTAATCTCGAAATACGTCAACTCAACAAGTACCTTTGGATACACCTGTAGAGCACCTTTATAATCACCCAGTTACGTTGTGACGTTTGGTAGCACACAAAGTGTTCCTCCGGTAAACTGGAGTTACATAATCTCATAGTCATAGGAATATGTATAAGTCATGAAGAAAGCATTAGCAACATACTAAACGATCAAGTGCTAAGCTAACGGAATGGGTCAAGTCAATCAAATCATTCTCCTAATGATGTGATCCCGTTAATCAAATGACAACTCATGTCTATGGTTAGGAAACTTAACCATCTTTGATTCACGAGCTAGTCAAGTAGAGGCATACTAGTGACACTCTGTTTGTTTATGTATTCACACATGTATTATGTTTCTGGTTAATACAATTCTAGCATGAATAATAAACATTTATCATGATATAAGGAAATAAATAATAACTGTATTATTGCCTCTAGGGCATATTTCCTTCACCGGCCGTCAATGACCATTAGGTCAGCGGCTCCAGCACAAACTTCATCAACATCTTCGATGAGGAGGACGAGTAGTGTAGTTGTGGGAGTGTATTTGGTACATAGATCATGCCGGTACATGCTTTTGTATGAAAACGCAAATCGTGAAATGGCTACTATGGTTGTTGGAGCTGAAATATGGGGTATAACCGGTCACCATCCGCGGACGTGACCGACCCGTTTGGCAACTAAAAATAGCTATGCTCTAAGGCCAACCCCGACGCAAGGATCCATTTGCTCAACCCACGTCCGTTTGGGACCGCGGAGACAAAAAACGCGGCCCAACGCTGAGACCCATCATGTTTTTCTGTTCACTTTGTGTCCATCTCAGACTCATTTCTATCCCAAAATTGGGCCAGATTTGGATCCGAAGCGGACACCATGCGCTGTCCATTTGTGTCCTATTTGTCCTGCCTGGCTCACCACCCACCCACCTTTTCTACTTCCTGTCCCACACATCCACCCATGAACCGCACAAATATCTCCACCACACTGACGGGAGACAGAGGAGGCACGCAACGCGACGACGCTCCCTCCGACCGGCCTCGAGGCCTCCGCCGCTGTGGCCCCCGACAACCGCATCGCCAGTGGACTCGATGGTGCTGTCCACGTCGTCATCAACCGCATCAGGTGCGGCGGCGCTCCCTCCGCATCAGGCGCGACACTCCCTTTGCATCAGGCATGCACCTCTTTGACGTTCTCCTCCTTGAGCGACAACTGGGTAAGGACATGTCCCTCCCAAATGCGGTAGCACCGTTGGGTGCACCGCCCATGTCCACATGTCTGTTTGTGTTCGCTATCTGTTTTATTGACACAAACAAATAAAAAGCGGATAAAATCTGTTTCTGTTTGGGTCACTGCGTTGGAGTTGGTCTAAGGCTTTGTTTGGTTGTCAGGTAAAATATACCAGGAATCGAGTTGCTCTAACAATTGGAAATCCAATGACAATAATCCGAGTTGCTCAAATCATGCTCCATGCACGTTCATGACATAAGAAAAGTACATGAGAAAATGATGATGATTGCTCCACAAGGGGAAAACCCCGTGACACCAAAACCCACCCCCTCCAAACCGCAAGCTTTGACGTCCTCTCCGTCGACCTGCCGCCTGCGTCCTCTCTTCCTAACCGCAACCAACTCAACTCTACTCACTCTACTCTAGAAAGGAAAGGAAAGACGCAACACAGGTCACGTCGCGAGCGAAGCAAGGCACAGAATCGCGACGCCGACGCCGACCAGACCCTCACCCTCCGCTGACGCGCCGGCCCCACGCGTGAGAAACGTGGCCCGCGGACAGCCGGGACCCGCGGCGCACGCCTCCTAGTTAAGCGGCCTGCCGGTCTCTAACCCAAATCGCCGCACCCGTTTCACGCTTACCACCCTCTGGTTTCCTCCCCATCACACCACAGCCACGCCTCTCTCTTCTCCGTCTCACTTTGTCCCCACGCCCCCGCTTCCGCCGCCTTCTGGAACCTTCTTTCGGGCTAGGGTTCCGGCTCCGACGGCGGCGATGATGTCTTCTGCGGTCTGCGCGCAGCGGCGGAGGTGAGGCGGCGGGCGTGGCGGGATTGGTATTGGAGGAAGGGGGCGGTGGTGGTCGGGATGGACCCGGACTTCTCGCGGGCGAGCGGTGGCCCGAGCTTCGAGTTCGCCTTCAACTCGGTCAACTTCTCCGACCGGGTCCTGCGGATCGAGATCGTCGCCGGGGACGACGCCCCGGGGGCCAAGGGCGCCGCCGGCGAGGGGTGCTCCTCCATCGCCGACTGGGCGCGCCACCGCAAGCGCCGCAGGGAGGACCTCCGCCGCGAGAAAGGTGGGGAAGGTTGGTCTACGTCTCGTCATCATTTCGGTACGGGGCGATTTGGGCGTGGGTGGGTTTGAATTTGTATTCGTACTGATTTGACAGCGGGTGGGTGGGGAGTTGCGAAATGGAGGTAGCGCTTGCTTTTCCCGCTGATTTGTTTTGATTGCCTGTTGGGGATTTTAGGTATCAAAAGCCTTACGTTCGGTATAAGGTGGGACAAAGATGGTGAGGCAGCTTTTCCTTTTGATTGAAGTGAAGTTATGATTTCCCAGCTGTATGCCTTGATTTGAATTTCTCACTTGTTGCCACATGGAAATTTAGCCACAATATGATCTTCTGAGCAACGTCGTGTTCAGGAGATGACATTGGTGGGCGGAATTTTAGGGGATTTATCCTCGACTCTATTTGCAGGATCTTATTCAACTCTTAATTCCGCAGAAGAAAACTCTGTGACATTGCTCCTAGCATGATCCTGAATTTACAAAGAGCATTGTGCACCGTAACCGAACCAACCTCAAGCCCAGTAGATGCAATAAGTTGTATATAAACTATAGACAAAAGTTAGTTTTGTTATTGTCTGATTAATAGTACGCCCAGATGTTGTCCAATGTCTCGTTTATCTGAGTATGTATTCGTTGTAATGGGCTAACAAGGGTTTTACGTGTTACATAATGCTTCTAAGTTTCTATATTTGAGAAAAGTAAGCATGAAAGAGGGTATATTAAGGGGAGGATGGAACCGTAATGAAGTTAGAAGTTCTTACAAGTTCTTACTCTTAACTAGTTAGTCCGTCTGTCTGTGTTTATTAGGCCACTGGAGAGAAGTGCTGGGACCAAGGCACAGCGCGTGTAGTTGCCCAGTTTTGAATTGGCCCTGTTAGAACACATGGGTTAGCGGCATTGGTTAGCGAAACCGTTTCGCCTACCTCGCACATGTAGCGGCTGGAGATTTATCTCCCTCAATCGGTGGACAGAACGAGCAACGGAACCTGTGAAATCTGCACTTCATTAATACCAGACGTGGCTAGCTGGTTCTCTGGCCTAATAAACGCGGACATAGGAAGTATTTGACATTCTATTAGCGTCCCATGAGAAGTTCTCTGAGTACCCAATATATTTTGGGTTAATTTGATAAATGCCACTTGAATTCTGGCGATTCCGAGAAACGCCACTGCAATTTCCAAACTTTGAAAAATGCCATTTTCAGTGGCATTTTTCAAAGTCTGCAGTGGCTTTATCAAAGTTTGCAAAATTTGCAGTGGCATTTATCAAAGTTTGGAAAATGCAGTGGCATTTCTCGGAATCGCCAGAATTCGAGTGGCATTTATCCAATTAACCCCATATTGTTATTAGGATTTATGCTTTATTGCTTGGATCTTTTTGTCATTGTCATCTGAAACTATTGTGCTCTTGCTTTGCTTCATCAGAATATGTTTCTGTGATGACGATCTGATGCCAATGCACTTCTACTATTCACACTTTCTTAATCATGTTCTTATTCTAGAGTGCAATAACTTCCATTTTTAATGACCTCCTGCTATCATTTCATGCCCCCAGAATGTGGAAAGTATATGTCAGAACCAGCAAACATCAAAATTGAAGCAGATGAACGTGATACCTATGAGGAAACCAATGAGGAGCCTGTAGCTATGATAGAAGAATCTCCACCTGATATTGGACAAGATGGTTAGTGCAATTGAACATCTTTTAATTACTCCGAAATAGAAGACGTTTTTTAGGCTAGTTTAGCCTACAAAAACGTCTTATATTTTGGTACAGAGGTACTATATGGCAGTCAGGTTAAGAAAATTTAACACATAAACACAGAATTCTGTGCACCTATGCCAGATAATTAAAATTATTTTTTGCAGAACTGTTACGCGTAGCAATCATTGGTACTGATCATATGTGATTTTAGAGTTAGTTGATGACACAATGTATCAGAGCGAGTAACTCATTCCTTTGTATTGAAACTGTGGAGACATGCTGGTACCGGTGAAGCCTTTCTGCCACCCATTGCGTTGATAATATTAGACATGTGGTAATCATTTTAAATGCCTCACTTTACTATTGATTGGTTGAGATTCATATGAGCTTGATTACTTGATTCTTTCTGCCCCACCTAATTTTGGAACAATTTGGTTATGGATGGATTATACTTCTGTTGGATATAATTCTGACATAACTGTAAGTAAACTTGTGTACAATTGTTATACTTGTGGACAAATTTACTTTAACTTTTGAAGCTACCAGATCTCTGAAGTTTGTGCACCATGTTGTTACTGATAAGTCATATGATTCAATACACTGTCACTATGCTCCCCATTTGATTGTGCTCCAAAGCATCATATCCTTGCCTATATAAAAGATGTGAATCCTGTGCACCATTTGTTCCTTTATACTACATGCCTACGTGGCCGTTTGTTCTCTGCTTCATTGGACCTTGTTGTTTGTATCAGGTGAGGATGGAGACAGTGACTCATCCTGGAATATGGAGTGTAATCAGGTTTTGAGAGTGAAGTCTATATATATCAGCTCTGCGATTCTAGCTGCAAAAAGTCCCTTCTTTTACAAGGTGGATCTAATTTGTGTGTAAAATGAGTTCATTGTGCAGTGTAGTTATGTATTGTTATCTAGCTAACCGTGTCATAATTTTCATCTTGTTAGCTTTTCTCAAACGGCATGAAAGAATCCGACCAGAGGCATGCAACTCTTAGAATAACTGCTTCAGGTAATGTGGGAGCTCCAGTAGGACATGTTCTATCCTAGCTGCTGTACAGTTTTGCTTAATATTTGAATGATCGTTTTGCTTAATGTGGGAGCTCCAGTAGGACATGTTCTATCCTAGCTGCTGTACAGTACTGACATGATCATTGTCAATGAGGTTATCCATGATTAATTTTTCAGTTCAGCTAGCAAGTTAATTGTCTATACCCCACCATTTTGCAAAAAAAAATAAAATTTCTTTTGCTTTTGAGCTAACAGTTACCTTATGTCTGATTGTTGTATTTCTACTTGGAACAGAGGAAAGTGCCCTTATGGAGCTTTTAAGTTTTATTTACAGTGGAAAGTTGACGACCAATCAGCCAACCCTTCTGCTTGATATCTTGATGATGTCTGACAAATTTGAAGTTGTTTCTTGCATGAGACACTGCAGTCAACTACTAAGAAGCTTACCTATGACCACAGAATCTGCACTTCTCTATCTAGATCTGCCTTCCAGCATTTCAATGGCTGCAGCAGTTCAGCCACTGACTGATGCTGCCAAGGAATTCCTCGCCAACAAATACAAGGATTTGACTAAGTGGGTGGTCTCTTTATTTAGAGAGCCAACTAAATTGTTGAAATAACATTGTTGAACTAAAGGAATGCTTCCTCTTTTCAGGTTTCAGGATGAAGTGATGAACATTCCCCTTGCTGGGATTGAAGCTATCTTATGTAGTAACGACCTTCAGGTGGCATCAGAGGATGCAGTCTATGACTTTGTGATCAAGTGGGCTCGTGCTCAATACTCAAGAACGGAAGAAAGACGTGAAATCTTGGGGACTCGGTTGCTGCCACTTGTTAGGTTTTCTCATATGACGTGCAGGAAGTTGCGGAAGGTCCTTGCATGCAGTGATCTGGATAATGAGCAAGCAACTAAAAGTGTCACTGATGCACTCCTGTACAAAGCTGATGCACCACATCGACAGCGTGCCCTTGCTACAGATGTGTTGACCTCTAGGAAATATACTGAACGAGCTTACAAATATCGTCCACTTAAGGTGGTGGAATTTGATCGACCGTATCCTCAGTGCATAGCATACTTGGATCTGAAGCGTGAGGAGTGTGGCCGACTATTCCCATCTGGGCGGATTTACTCGCAAGCATTCCATCTTGCCGGACAGGGATTCTTCCTCTCAGCACATTGCAACATGGATCAGCAAAGTGCTTTCCACTGCTTTGGTCTCTTCTTAGGGATGCAAGAGAAAGGCTCAACGAGTGTTACCGTGGACTACGAGTTTGCTGCAAGGACAAGGCCATCGGGTGAGTTTGTCAGCAAGTACAAGGGCTGCTACACCTTCACTGGTGGAAAGGCGGTTGGCTACCGCAATCTCTTTGCAATTCCCTGGCCGTCGTTTATGGCTGACGATAGCCTCTTCTTCATCAATGGGGTACTACATTTGAGAGCAGAATTGACCATAAAGCAACTCTAGATGGTCCTTGGCGCACTACTAACCTCATCCGTGTCCTTGCTCTAACCTCAGTTCGTGCAAGGCCTCAGTGTGGAAAATCTTGTGTCATTCAAACATGTTTTTACTCTGCGCCAAAATAGACACTTCTGAAACGAGAAGCCAGATCCTTTGTTTTACATAAAAAGAGGACTGTCATGTCATGCATTAGTTTTGAACTTTGGAAGCTGAAGCTTTGACAGAGAATCAAAGTTACATTCGTAACATGTTCAGATGAGTTGAATTTGCAGTCTGTTAGATTTCCTACACGCGCTGGTAGGGTTGTTTAGACAGTACTCCCTTCGTCCGAAAATACTTGTCATTAAAATGGACAAAAAAAAGATGTAACAAAGACCATGTGCTAAATTGCTGCTGGTGGGGAGGCTTGGCTCCGGCTAGTAGATGTGCTAGGGTTTTAGTGATCCTTTTTAATTTCATTGTGACAGATTGAACGAAGCTTTGCCGTAAATTATTATCCACTGTCGTGGTCCTTGTATATTCATCAGTCTTATTATAAGTCGCATATATTCATCAGTCTTGCTACAAGTCGCAGTAGATGTTATATAGGTCTGTTGGATCTTGATGCTGCAGAATTCTCTTTTTAGATTTTCTTTTTTCTCTCTTAAATCTTAGTTGAGTGAGACATAGCCACGCCACTAAACAGAGGCTCGAGCATTATTAATGGAGACTTTGGGAGAGAGGTGGACGACTGATGGAGGTTAAAGGGCTCTCCTCCCGATAAACATGTGCAGGGGTCTGATCGCATGCCTCTCGTACTTAAATAGTTACCCTGCACGACGCCTCCTAGCTAACAAAAAAAAGGGACACATGGTGGCACGTAAATGGTAAATAGAACGCCCACAGTTTCAATATTACTTATGTTTCCAATTGTAACGTGACAACACTTGTTCCAAAATTACTTTGTTGATTATTAATGTATGCGCCTTCGCAAATTGGACAGCAAAATTACCACAGCATATTGGTGCCATGGCACCAAGCCAAGTTCATGATTTTCATGCGTGTTTTGGATTTACAAGAATTAAAAAACTAAGTTTCTCAATGTTTCCAGCCCAGCCACGACGCCTAGAATTTTGAATTTCATTCCCATTTCTTGCATGGGACCTAGAAATTTATCCGAAGACACACATGTGATTTTTCAACCAACTTTGGTGCATTGGAGCATGTGCTTGTATTTAAATTTTGAATTGACACGTTCCCTCTCAGAACCACGAGCATTCTTGAGAGAAGCTCCGGTTTGCAAGAAGCTTATACAAAAATTTGTTCATATTCGGCCAATTTTTTTACCCCAACATGGTAGTACCATGACATGACATCATGCCAAGTTTCATGATTTTCAGGCGTATTTTGGATTTACAAGAACTTTAAAACCAAGTTTCTCAATGTTCTCGGCCGAGCCACGATGCCCAGATGTTTGAATTTTATTCCCATTTCTTGCATGGGACCTAAAAATTCACCCGAGGACACAGATATGATTTTTCAACCAACTTTGGTGCACGAGAGCATGTGCTTGTAGTTCAAATTTAAATTATGCACATTAAATGACCAAAAACTCAATTAATGTATAAAAAAAGCCAAACGAACCCGGAATAATTTCAAATTTTAACAGGACACTCATGTAGTTCTATGTTGCCTTTGTAAAGAAACTCAGGGGGGGGGGAGGGAAGCGTATATTGTTTCGCACTCAAAGCTGACACGTCCCCTCTCAGAACCATGAGTCTTCTTGAGAGAAGCTTCGGTTTGCAAGAAGCTTATATCAAAATTTGTTCCTATTCGGCCAAATATTTTACCATATCAAGGTAGTACCATGACATGACACCATGCCAAGTTTCATAATTTTCAGGCGTGTTTTGGATTTACAAGAATTTTAAAACCAACTTTCTCAATGTTCTTGGCCGAGCCACAATGCCCACATGTTTGAATTTTATTCCCATTTCTTGCATGGGAGCTAGAAATTCATCCAAGGACACAGATGTGATTTTTCAACCAACTTTGGTGCACGGGAGCATGTGCTTGTAGTTCAAATTTGAATTATGCACATTAAATGACCAGAAACTCAATTAATGTATAGAAAGGCCAAACAAACCCAGAATAATTTCAAATTTAACAGGGCACTCATGTAGTTCTAGGTTGCCTTTGTAAAGAAACTCAAGGGGGAAGCGTATATCGTTTCACACTCAAAGGTGGCACGTTCCCTCTCAGAACCACGAGCCTTCTTGAGAGAAGCTTCGGTTTGCAAGAAGTTTATGGGGCTGTTTGGATGGCAGCCCAAGCTGCCCTTCCAAAATTTTGGTCGTTGACCACAGGTTGGGCCAGTGGTTGGATTGCAGCCAAGTTTTTGGCTCACAACCAACTTTTTGGCCAGCCGTTGTGAACTAGCATGTGGGCGAGTTCCCGACGGCTATTTCCTTCGCCAAAATTTTGGCATGCCGTCGTTTTGGTCGGACTGGTGTGGGCATAATCCAAATGGCCCCTATACCAAAACTTGTTCCAAATCAGCCCGATTTTTTACCACAACATGTTAGTGCCATGACATGACACCATGCCAAGTTTCATGATTTCCAGGCGAGTTTTGGATCTACATGAATTTAGAATCCAAGTTTCTCGATGTTCTCGGCCGAGTCACGATGCCTAGATGTTTGAATTTCATTCTCATTTCTTGCATGGGACCTAGAAATTCAACCAAGGACACACATGTGATTTTCCAACCAACTTTGGTGCACCAGAGCATGTGCCTGCAATTCAAATTTGGATTATGCACATTAAATGTCCAGAAACTCAATTAATGTATAAAATGGACAAACGTGTCGGATTACGGGTTCCGCAAACCCTTGAAAGGTTCGAACTCTGGGGTGCGTGCGGAGATCTCAACCTATTCAGCCTACCTACTCGTGATTCTCCTAAGCCTAGCACGACGAGCTCGAAGAGACAAAGAGACACAACGGTTTATCCTGGTTCGGGCCACCTTGCTGTGTAATACCCTACTCCAGCGTTTTGGTGGATTGCCTCGAAGGACTGAGGACGAACTAGTACAGTGGATGAACTGGCCTTAGGAGGCAAGGTGTTCTTGAGCTCAAGAGAGTTGGTGAGGTGGTCCGGTGAGAATGGGTCCAATCCCCTTCTATGGTGGTGGCTAAGTCCTATTTATAGTGGCCTTGGTCCTCTTCCCAAATGTTGGCAGGAAGGGATCCCACAACGGCCGGATTTGAAAGGGGACAAGCAGTACGGCTTATCCTGACAAAAGTGGTCTTCGCCTGCGAAAAGCCCCTGGTCGTGACGCTACGGTGGGCTCGGTGATGACCTCCGTCCTGCCGTCCTGGTGGTCTTGGTCTTGTTGCACCAGAATGGAAACCTTTGGCTGATTCCTCGGGACTCCGCACCTGTGGCTTGCCTCCCTTGCACCGAAGAGGAAACTGGCACTCTGCGCCCGCTGGCGCCCGCCTGGCCTTGGTCGTCATGGCTCACGTCAGCCGAGCCTCGTGAGGTGTACCTTGCATGGAACTCTCCGCCCCTCGGGAGCCAGCCTGAAGAGGCCGATCCCCTCGGGGGTCTTTGTTGGAAATATGCCCTAGAGGCAATAATAAAAGGATTATTATTATATTTCCTTGTTCATGATAATTGTCTTTTATTCATGCTATAATTGTATTATCCGGAAATCGTAATACACGTGTGAATACATAGACCACAACATGTCCCTAGTGAGCCTCTAGTTGACTAGCTCGTTAATCAACAGATATTCATGGTTTCCTGACTATGGACATTGGATGTCATTGATAACGAGATCACATCATTAGGAGAATGATGTGATGGACAAGACCCAATCCTAAGCATAGCACAAGATCGTGTAGTTCGTTTGCTAGAGCTTTTCCAATGTCAAGTATCTTTTCCTTATACCAAGAGATCGTGTAACTCCCGGATACCGTAGGAGTGCTTTGGGTGTACCAAACGTCACAACGTAACTGGGTGACTATAAAGGTATACTACGGGTATCTCTGAAAGTGTCTGTTGGGTTGACACGGATCGAGACTGGGATTTGTCACTCCGTATGACGGAGAGGTATCTCTGGGCCCACTCGGTAATGCATCATCATAATGAGCTCAAAGTGACCAAGTGTCTGGTCATGGGATCATGCACTGTGGTACGAGTAAAGTGACTTACCGGTAACGAGATTGAACGAGGTATTGGGATACCGACGATCGAATCTTGGGCAAGTAACATACCGATTGACAAAGGGAATTGTATACGGGGTTGCTTGAATCCTCGACATCGTGGTTCATCTGATGAGATCATCGAGGAGCATGTGGGAGACAACATGGGTATCCAAATCCCGTTGTTGGTTATTGACCATAGAGCCGTCTCGGTCATGTCTACGTGTCTCCCGAACCCGTAGGGTCTACACACTTAAGGTTAGGTGACGCTAGGGTTGTAGAGATATTAGTATGCACCAAACCGAAAGTTGTTAGGAGTCCCGGATGAGATCCCGGACGTCACGAGGAGTTCCGGAATGGTCTGGAGATAAAGAATTATATATGGGAAGTCGAGTTTCGGCCATCGGGAAAGTTTCGGGGGTCACCGGTATTGTACTGGGACCACTGGAAGGGTCCCGGGGGTCCACCCGGTGGGGCCACCTATCCCGGAGGGCCCCACGGGCTGAAGTGGGAGGGGAACCAGCCCTTGGTGGGCTGGTGCGCCCCCCTTGGCCCCCCTATGCCTAGGGTTGGGAACCCTAGGGGAGGGGGCGCCTCCACTTGCCTTGGGGGGCAAGGCACCCCCCTTGGCCAGCGCCCCCCTAGGAGATCCCATCTCCTAGGGCCGGCGCCCCCTTGGGGACCCTATATATAGAGAGGGGAGGGAGGGCAGCTGCACCCTTGCTCTTGGCGCCTCCCTTCCCCTTGCTACACCTCTCTCTCCCGCAGACGCTTGGCGAAGCCCTGCCGGGATCCCTGCTGCATCCACCACCACACCATCGTGATGCTGGATGTTCATCAACCTCTCCTCCCCCCTTGCTGGATCAAGAAGGAGGAGACGTCATGCTGACCGTACATGTGTTGAACGCGGAGGTGCCGTCCATTCAGCGCTAGGATCTCCGGTGATTTGGATCACGAAGAGTACGACTCCCTCAACCCCGTTCTCTTGAACGCTTCCGCTCGATCTACAAGGGTATGTAGATGCACTCCTCTCTCTCGTTGCTAGATGAACTCATAGATTGATCTTGGTGAAACCGTAGATTTTTATTATTTTCTGCAACGTTCCCCAACAGTGGCATCATGAGCTAGGTCTATGCGTAGTTCTCTTTGCACGAGTAGAACACAAATCTGTTGTGGGCGCAGATGTTGTCAACTTTCTTGCCACTACTAGTCTTATTTTGCTTCAGCGGTATTGTGGGATGAAGCGGCCCGGACCGACCTTACACATACGCTTACGTGAGACAGGTTCCACCGACTGACATGCACTAGTTGCATAAGGTGGCTAGCGGGTGTCGGTCTCTCCCACTTTAGTTGGAGCGGATTTGATGAAAAGGGTCCTTATGAATGGTAAATAGAAGTTGAAAAATCACGTTGTGGCTTTTTCGTAGGTAAGAAAACATTCTTGCTAGAACCCTATTGCAGCCACGTAAAAGATGCAACAACAATTAGAGGACGTCTAACTTGTTTTTGCAGCAATTGCTTTGTGATGTGATATGGCCAAAAGTTGTGATGAATGATGAATGATATATTGTGATGTATGAGATCATATTCTTGTAATAGGAATCACGACTTGCATGTCGATGAGTATGACAACCGGCAGGAGCCATAGGAGTTGTCTTAATTATTGTATGACCTGCGTGTCAATGATTTAACGCCACATAATTACTTTACTTTATTGCTAAACCGTTAGCTATAGTAGTATAAGTAATAGTTGGCGAGCAACTTCATGGAGACACGATGATGGAGATCATGGTGTCATGCCGGTGACGAAGATGATCATGGAGCCCCGAAGATGGAGATCAAAGGAGCTATATGATATTGGCCATATCATGTCACTACTATTTGATTGCATGTGATGTTTATCATATTTTTCCATCTTGTTTACTTAGAACAACGGTAGTAAATAAGATGATCCCTCATAATAATTTCAAGAAAGTGTTC
This sequence comes from Triticum aestivum, assembly GCF_018294505.1. Classification (NCBI taxonomy): domain Eukaryota; kingdom Viridiplantae; phylum Streptophyta; class Magnoliopsida; order Poales; family Poaceae; genus Triticum; species Triticum aestivum. Next base: position 449,873,014 of record NC_057813.1, read on the forward strand.
CCCCTAACTGTGCGCCGTTGCGACAGTTCGTTGTTTCGAAGCACCACGTGATGATCGGGTGTGATAGATTCTAATGTTCACATACAACGGGTGTAAGACAGATTTACACATGCAAAACACTTAGGTTAACTTGATGAGCCTAGCATGTACAGACATGGCCTCGGAACACAGAGACCGAAAGGTCGAACATGAGTAGTATGGAAGATACGATCAACATGGAGATGTTCACCGATGATGACTAGTCCGTCTCACGTGATGATCGGACACGGCCTAGTCGACTCGGATCATGTATCACTTAGATGACTAGAGGGATGTCTAATCTGAGTGGGAGTTCATTAAATAATTTGATTAGATGAACTTAATTATCATGAACTTAGTCTAAAATCTTGCAAAAATGTCTTGTAGATCAAATGTCCAACGCTCATGTCAACATGAACTTCAACACGTTCCTAGAGAAAACCAAGCTGAAAGATGATGGCAACAACTATACGGACTGGGTCCGGAACCTAAGGATCATCCTCATAGCTGCCAAGAAAGCATATGTCCTTGAACCACCGTTAGGTGACCCACCTGCTCTCCCAGCACCGCAAGATGATTTAAACGTTTGGCAGACACATGCTGATGATTACTCCCTCGTTCAATGCGGCATGCTTTACAGCTTAGAATCGGGGCTCCAAAAGCGTTTTGAGCAACACGGAGCATATGAGATGTTCGAGGAGCTGAAAATGGTTTTCCAAGCTCACGCCAGGGTCGAGAGATATGAAGTCTCCGACAAGTTCTATAGTTGTAAGATGGAGGAAAATAGTTCTGTCAGTGAGCACATACTCAAAATGTCTGGGTTGCACAACCGCTTGTCCCAGCTGGACATTAACCTCCCGAACGAGGCGGTCATTGACAGAATCCTTCAGTCGCTCCCACCGAGCTACAAGAGCTTTGTGATGAACTACAATATGCAGGGGATGGTGAAAACTATTCCTGAAGTATTTTCAATGCTGAAGTCAGCAGAGGTAGAAATCAAAAAGGAACATCAAGTGTTGATGGTCAATAAAACCACCAAGTTCAAGAAAGGCAAGGGCAAGAAGAACTTCAAGAAGGACGGCAAGGATGTTGCCGCGCCCGGTAAGCTAGTTGCCGGGAAGAAGTCAAAGAATGGACCCAAGCCTGAGACTAAGTGCTTTTATTGCAAAGGGAAGGGTCACTGGAAGCGGAACTCCCCAAATACTTAGCGGACAAGAAGGCCGACAACACTAAAGGTATATGTGATATACATGTAATTGATGTGTACCTTACCAGTGCTCGCAGTAGCTCATGTGTATTTGATACCGGTGTCGTTGCTCATATTTGTAACTTAAAGCAGGAGCTGCGGAATAAGCGGAGACTGGCGAAGGACGAGGTGACGATGCGCGTCGGGAATGGTTCCAAGGTCGATGTGATCGCCATCGGCACGCTACCTCTACATTTACCTACGGGATTAGTTTTAAACCTCAATAATTGTTATTTAGTGCCATTTGAGCGTGAACATTGTATCTGGATCTCGTTTAATATGAGATGGCTACTCATTTAAATCCGAGAATAATGGTTGTTCTATTTATATGAGAGATATGTTTTATGGTCATGCCCCGATGGTCAATGGTTTATTCTTAATGAATCTCGAACGCAATGTTACACATATTCATAGTGTGAATACCAAAAGATGTAAAGTTGATAACCATAGTCCGACGTACTTGTGGCACTGCCGCCTTGGTCACATTGGTGTCAAGCGCATGAAGAAGCTCCATGCGGATGGACTTTTAGAGTCTCTCGATTATGAATCATTTGACACATGCGAACCATGCCTCATGGGCAAAATGACCAAGACTCCGTTCTCCGGAACAATGGAGCGAGCAACCAACTTATTGGAAATCATACATATCGATGTGTGCGGTCCAATGAGCGTTGAGGCTCGCGGAGGATATCATTATGTTCTCACTCTCACTGATGACTTGAGTAGATATGGGTATGTCTACTTGATGAAACACAATTCTGAGACCTTTGAAAAGTTCAAGGAATTTCAGAATGAGGTAGAGAATCAACATGACCGAAAGATAAAGTTATTACGATCAGATCGTGGAGGAGAATATTTAAGTCACGAATTTGGTACGCACTTAAGGAAATGTGGAATCGTTTCGCAACTCACGCCGCCTGGAACACCTCAGCGTAACGGTGTGTCCGAACGTCGTAATCGCACTCTATTGGATATGGTGTGATCTATGATGTCTCTTACCGATTTACCGCTGTCATTTTGGGGATACGCTCTAGAGACAGCTACATTCACTTTAAATAGGGCTCCGTCTAAACCGTTGGGACGACACCGTATGAATTATGGTTTGGGAAGAAACCTAAGCTGTCGTTTCTAAAAGTTTGGGGATGCGATGCTTATGTCAAGAAACTTCAACCTGAAAAGCTCGAACCCAAGTCGGAAAAATGCATCTTCATAGGATACCCTAAGAAACCATTGGGTATACCTTCTACTTAAGATCCGAGGGCAAGATCTTTGTTGCCAAGAACGGATCCTTTCTGGAAAAAGAGTTTCTCTCGAAAGGAGTAAGTGGGAGGAAAGTAGAACTCGATGAAGTACTACCTCTTGAACCGGAAAGTAGTGCAGCTCAGGAAAATGTTCCTGTGGTGCCCACACCGATTGGAGAGGAAATTAATGATGATGATCAAGGTACTTCGGATCAAGTTGCTACTAAACTTCGTAGGTCCACAAGGACACGTTCCACACCAGAGTGGTACGGCAACCCTGTCCTGGAAATCATGTTGTTAGACAACGGTGAACCTTCGAACTATGAATAAGCGATGGCGGGCCCAGATTCCAACAAATGGCTTGAAGCCATGCAATCTGAGATAGAATCCATGTATGAAAACAAAGTATGGACTTTGATAGACTTGCCCGATGATTGGCGAGTGATAGAAAATAAATGGATCTTTAAGAAGAAGACGGACGCGGATGGTAATGTTACCATCTATAAAGCTCGACTTGTTGCTAAGGGTTATCGACAAGTTCAAGGGGTTGACTACGATGAGACATTCTCTCCCATAGCGAAGCTAAAGTCCGTCCGAATCATGTTAGCAATTGCCGCATACTATGATTATGAGATATGGCAGATGGACATCAAAACGGCATTCCTTAATGGACATCTTAAGGAAGAACTGTATATGATGCAGCCGGAAGGTTTTGTCGATCCTAAGAATGCTAACAAGGTGTGCAAGCTTCAGCGATCCATTTATGGGCTGGTGCAAGCATCTCGGAGTTGGAACATTTGCTTTGATGAGATGATCAAAGCGTTTGGGTTTATGCAGACTTATGGAGAAGCCTGCGTTTACAAGAAAGTGAGTGGGAGCTTTGTAGCATTTCTCATATTATATGTAGATGACATACTTTTGATGGGAAATGATATAGAACTTTTGGACAGCATTAAGGCCTACTTGAATAAGTGTTTTTCAATGAAGGACCTTGGAGAAGCTGCTTACATATTAGGCATCAAGATCTATAGGGATAGATCAAGACGCCTCATAGGTTTTTCACAAAGCACATACCTTGATAAGATATTGAAGAAGTTCAATATGGATCAGTCCAAGAAAGGGTTCTTGCCTGTATTGCAAGGTGTGAGATTGAGCTCGGCTCAATGCTCGACCACGGCAGAATATAAAGAAGAGATGAGTGTCATCCCCTATGCCTCAGCCATAGGATCTATTATGTATGCCATGCTATGTACCAGACCTGATGTAAACCTTGCCGTAAGTTTGGTAGGAAGGTACCAAAGTAATCCCGGCAAGGAACACTAGACAGCGGTCAAGAATATCCTGAAGTACCTGAAAAGGACAAAGGACATGTTTCTCGTTTATGGAGGTGATGAAGAGCTCGTCGTAAAGGGTTACGGCGATGCTAGCTTCGACACAGATCTGGATGACTCTAAGTCACAAACCGGATACGTGTATATGTTGAATCGTGGAGCAGTAAGCTGGTGCAGTTGCAAGCAGAGCGTCATGGCGGGATCTACATGTGAAGCGGAGTACATGACAGCCTCGGAGGCAGCGCATGAAGCAATATGGATGAAGGAGTTCATCACCGACCTAGGAGTCATACCCAATGCGTTGGGGCCGATCACTCTCTTCTGTGACAACACTGGAGCTATTTCCCTTGCCAAGGAGCCCAGGTTTCACAAGAAGACCAGGCACATCAAGCGTCATTTCAACCCCATCCATGAAAATGTTCAAGATGGAGACATAGATATTTGCAAAGTACATATGGATCTGAATGTCGCAGATCCGTTGACTAAACCTCTTCCGCGAGCAAAACATGATCAACACCAGAACTCTATGGGTGTTCGATTCATCACAATGTAACTAGATTATTGACTCTAGTGCAATTGGGAGACTGTTGGAAATATGCCCTAGAGGCAATAATAAAAGGATTATTATTATATTTCCTTGTTCATGATAATTGTCTTTTATTCATGCTATAACTGTATTATCCGGAAATCGTAATACACGTGTGAATACATAGACCACAACATGTCCCTAATGAGCCTCTAGTTGACTAGCTCGTTAATCAACAGATATTCATGGTTTCCTGACTATGTACATTGGATGTCATTGATAACGAGATCACATCATTAGGAGAATGATGTGATGGACAAGACCCAATCCTAAGCATAGCACAAGATCGTGTAGTTCGTTTGCTAGAGCTTTTCCAATGTCAAGTATCTTTTCCTTAGACCATGAGATCGTGTAACTCCCGAATACCGTAGGAGTGCTTTGGGTGTACCAAACGTCACAACGTAACTGGGTGACTATAAAGGTATACTACGGGTATCTCCGAAAGTGTCTGTTGGGTTGACACGGATCGAGACTGGAATTTGTCACTCCGTATGACGGAGAGGTATCTCTGGGCCCACTCGGTAATGCATCATCATAATGAGCTCAAAGTGACCAAGTGTCTGGTCATGGGATCATGCATTGCGGTACGAGTAAAGTGACTTACCGCTAACGAGATTGAACGAGGTATTGGGATACCGACGATCGAATATCGGGCAAGTAACATACTGATTGACAAAGGGAATTTTATACGGGGTTGCTTGAATCCTCGACATCGTGGTTCATCCGATGAGATCATCGAGGAGCATGTGGGAGCCAACATGGGTATCCAGATCCCGCTGTTGGTTATTGACCGGAGAGCCATCTTGGTCATGTCTACGTGTCTCCCGAACCCGTAGGGTCTACACACTTAAGGTTCGGTGACGCTAGGGTTGTAGAGATATTAGTATGCAGCAAATCGAAAGTTGTTCGGAGTCCCGAATGAGATCCCATACGTCATGATGAGTTCCGGAATGGTCTGGAGATAAAGAATTATATATGGGAAGTCGAGTTTCGGCCATCGGGAAAGTTTCGGGGGTCACCGATATTGTACCGGGACCACCGGATGGGTCCCGGGGGTCCACCGGGTGGGGCCACCTATCCTAGAGGGCCCCATGGGCTGAAGTATGAGGGGAACCAGCCCCTGGTGGGCTGGTGCACCCCCCTTGGGCCCCCCTGCGCCTAGGGTTGGGAACCCTAGGGGAGGGGGCGCCTCCACTTGCCTTGGGGGGCAAGGCACCCCCCTTGGCCGCCGCCCCCCTAGGAGATCCCATCTCCTAGGGCCGGCGCCCCCCCTTGGGGACCCTATATATATATAGGGGGGAGGGAGGGCAGCCGCACCCTTGCACTTGGCGCCTCCCTTCCCCTTGCTACACCTCTCTCTCCCGCAGACGCTTGGCGAAGCCCTGCCGGGATCCCTGCTGCATCCACCACCACGCCGTCGTGCTGCTGGATCTTCATCAACCTCTCCTTCCCCCTTGCTGGATCAAGGAGGAGGAGACGTCATGATGACCGTACGTGTGTTGAACGCGGAGGTGCCGTCCGTTCGGCACTAGGATCTCCGGTGATTTGGATCACGACGAGTACGACTCCCTCAACCTCGTTCTCTTGAATGCTTCCGCTCGATCTACAAGGGTATGTAGATGCACTCCTCTCTCTCGTTGCTAGATGAACTCATAGATTGATCTTGGTGAAACCGTAGATTTTTTTATTTTCTGCAACGTTCCCCAACAGTCTTGGCGTCGTCCGCCTCGCGAGGCTTGGCCCCTCGTGAGGGTCTTGAGCTGTTGATGTCGAAGTTGGGCCATACCAGGCTGTCGAGGGAGCCACATCGTGGGCCGCAGGCAGGCAAGTCTGGATACCCCCATATCCAGAACGCCGACAAAATGAACCCGGAATAATTCCAAAATTTAACAGGGCACTCATATAGTTCTATGTTGCCTCTGTAAAAAAATCAAGGGGAGGCAGCGTATATCATTTCGCACACAAAGGTGACACGTTCCCTCTCGGAACCACGAGGCTTGTCGAGAGAATCTCGCATTTTGCAAGAAGCTTATACCAAAACTTGTCCCAATTCAGCCAAAAATTATACATATGAAAACAGGGTTTAGATTATCCCGAACATCTCGCTACCTAGACCAATGTACTATGATTTGAATTCAACATAAAATGGATACAAATATTTGAATTGGAGATCGTATGGTACATGTAGTTCATAGTGAAATATGATTACTGCTATATGCATGTTTTTTGTTATCAAGATAATATTTAGATGATTGTATAACTTGACAACAATCGTATTCAAACAAGGAAAATTGATTCAAATTTTGTCGATATGGTAGACGACAATATATATGTTCATAGGGTGGAGTAAAATGTTCATATATGATGGAAGATCAAAATGTACGACTACATCAATTATAAACCGCAAGGTCACCTAAAGATATATTCGAATTCAACATAACGTGGATTCAAAAATTGAAATTCACGATCGTGGCATTTGTAATCATATAAAAAGGGACACTACTCTTTCTTTTGGTGGGAATTGATTTGTTTTTTGTTGTTGTTGAGGGAAGTGCAAATCGATTTGGTAATGTACAGGGTAATCTTGTTCTCCTATTTTTTTTACATTTTTCTTGTAGTTTCTCAATGGCATTTATAGCAATATAGTAAAAGGGGACATGACTCTCTTGTGTCTTGTATGAATTGTTTTTTTGTACACGTTAAGTTTGTTATGCCGAACAAGGAATCCGCACCTTGTTATCCCGAAATTTTCAATCTCGAGTATCTTTTGTCTCACCTGCTTTGAAACTCCTGCCTCTTCAACTCGCGTCGCGCCTTGTTATCCTAAAATTTCGACGCATGTGAAAACTCCCTCCTCATCCGAATCAGTCCCCCAGCCCAGACACGCAAAATCCCCCTTCTACCCGTCAGTCGAAAATGTCGGCTTGACGTCACGGTGTCAAAATCGGTGGGGGTACACTGGTAACTTACCCTACATTTCGAACAAGCGCGTCCCTAAGCCAGGGCTCCCCCTCCCTCCCCCTTCGTTCCCCCCATTCGTACACCGAGGCCGCCAAAACTCGTGAAACCCCACGCTCCTCCGTTGGCCTCCCGACCGCCGCCCAGCCGGAGACTCTTCCCCGACTACGTCATCCACCGCAACAACTCATTGTCCCTCATCCACCGCACCAAATGAGGATCCATCGTCGATCTCGTCGTCCCGCCGTATCAGCCGCCCCGTCCTCCACCTCCCAGGAGCTGCTCCGACATTCGCCTCATTTATCATGCCACCTCCATCCCCATAGCACCGTCTTGACCCGCCCCACTGAAACCATAGCACCCTCACCAATTCCTCCAATGAAGCCGAGGCCAACTCGGCGCCACCAAGGAGGTTCTGCACTGACCACTGCATTTTATCTTTTATTCAATCTCATGGGGCTGTCGGTGCTCGATACCGAGCAGCCATGGCGGGTCTCTATCGATTGCACTGTCGCCGGCCACTTCATCCACGGCGTTTCTCCCCCATGTCATTGCTTCCTCGGCGGCGACTTCCACACCGGCACTAGCTGCAGCTGCTCTGGCTCTCGCTTGCGCTGCTGCTGCTGCTTCGGCTCTCGCTCGCGCCGCGGCTCTGTTCTTGCTGTCGGTCGCGCTGCTGCACTACTCTTGCTTTTGTTCGTGCTGCTGCTCTGCTCTACTATTGCTGTTGGTTACACTGCTGCTCCGCTCTTGCCTCATTTGTGCTGCTGGTCTACTCTTGCTCTCGCATGCACTGCTGCTGCTGCACGACCTTCGGCAGCTACAGGAGTTGCTGCTTTAGCACTCGCTCGCAGCGCTACTGCATGACTTGCTCTGTGCTAGTGTGTTCCCTGCGCGAGCGTCTGCTGATTTAGATCACTGCTTCTTTGCTACTAGTGCTCGAACGCCCTAAACATCTATTGCAATGCTCTTCTACTAGTTCAATCAGTTTCGACAGTAAAATTCAGTTTCGACTGTAAAGTTCAGTTTCTTCAGTTAAGTTCAGAGTGAACAGTACTTACAACATCTGTCAGAGTGGCCGTGGTGCGGCTGGTGGTTTTACATCTAGCACCTTTTCGTGATGTATTTTACATCATCTATTGCAGATGATATTAGAGTCCCACTTCAGATTAGCATTGTCTGTCTTGTCCTGCTTCAGCCTCGCCGCCATACACCTCACCGGAGCTGCTCCAACGACGGAACCGTCCATCACAGTGGAGCAGTACCCTCGGCACCGTTTCCAGAGGCCTCAGATCTTCTTCCCCGCCTCCGACAGTCACACCAGCATCACCGTCCTCCACGTCCAACCCAATGATGCTGAGGTCCACAAGGCTATGCCAAAGAGGTTGTACACTCGTCGCATCACTTTGTTACTCTACATTCATGTCAATCCCTCAGGGATCCTTTGCTATGGAACTACTATTCGTGCATTTGGTTAGAAGGAGTGGAGCAAAGCAAAACTGGAGGATTTTTTCCTTTGGTGTCTCTTTCAAAGAAAAAGCGTAGGAATTTTAATATTCACTTGGACGTCCTTTTCAAATTAATATGCACTAAGAACAAAACTAATTGCATTACTAGCATAATAAGATTCTTATATTTTTTATTTTCACGTGGTTTGACTTTAATTTGACCATGTTTCTCCATTCCTGTGTTCTTCCAATTCATGTGAACCAAACACCCAAGTTGACTGAAATCCTATGTTTCCAAATGCTCTGTTTTGCACGTGCATTCCTATCCTATTCCTGTGTTTTTCCTGTCCCTGCGTTTATAGGATCCTCCAATTCTAAGGAGCCCTTACAGATTTACTTCATTTTCAGATAGGCGTCAAAGAAAACTCTGTGTGTTATGTCCTGCTCCTGCCCTGCCATCATCCACCCCACCTGAGGTGCACCATCGACAGAAGTATTCACTGCAGCAGAGATTCCTCCTGCAGACTTTCTTTCGCCGCCTCAGATCATCTTCCTTGTTGCTGGCAGCCACGCCAACTGCATTACCATCATCGACTGGGCAGATGAACCTGAGGACTACACAGTTTCGGAAGAGAGGTCGCAATCTTTCATGTTTGCTTACGTTATTCATCAATTATTATTACCTACTACTTTATCGCTCAAACTTGAGTTTTAAAATGCCCGTGGGTCTCATATCGAGGCAACAACAAATAGTATCTGTCTACTATCTGGTTCATCTGGGGTCTTCTATGTGGTTCATGTTGGGTGGGAAACAAACAATAGATGATCCATTGTCTATCTTTTTAAACTAAAGCTATAATCTACCTGCTATCATTAGTTTTGGATCCATCCACTCGTTTGCTACCATCAGTCTTGATTTTTGCATGCACCCCTTAGGCCCTACAAAATCTAACTATTTTTTTATTATGCATGTCAGATATTGTACACAATCATACTGAACATGTAGAGAAAAAGAGAAGACCGTTGCGTGGGAATATAATGTCATGCAGACGCCGCTCCATGGTGGGAGAAGTGCCCCCCCCGCCATTCCAGATTGTATTTCAGAGGAAGATAACTCTTCAGATGGGGATTCAGAGGGAGCCGACCACTCCTATTTACCACCTGAGGTGTTTGCTCTAACCTGTCATGCTGATGTTGGTCATATCATGCATATGGCACCTCGCATTGCTTACATTATACATCTTATATGTCATCATCTTAGTTTAGATTTGCTTTGTGTGAATGCTACCTGTTTGGTTTCTATATCATACTCCCACCGTTCCTAAATATTTGTCTTTTTAGAGATTTCAACAAGTGACTACATACGGAGCAAAATGAGTGAATCTACACTCTAAAATATGTCTATATACATCTGTATGTGGTAGTCCATTTGAAATATCTAAAATGACAAATATTTAGGAATGGAGGGAGTATATGGGAATTATGCAATGCCATCTTCTTTAGCCATGCATCATATACGTGAATCATGCAATGCCATCCTGTTTAGCCAGTCATCGTATATGTGAATTGTATCATGCCATATTTTTTTCATAATGTATTCCATTTGTCAACAATGTTTATACATTCATCTACTCTTCCTGTGCAACAACCATTTGAGTCGGTCATGGGAAAATCTGGAGTGAAAACAAGGTCTTCTGAGCAGTCAGTGCTACCTGTCGATGCAAATTTCTTGTTGGTTACAGATAGCTCCTCAAAGGAGGATTCGGAGATAGATGATCAGTCGTATTCCCCCCCTGAGGTGCATGCTCTAACTTGGTAGGGTTATATTGCTCATATCATGCATATGGTGTCTTGCATTGCCAATTCCATCTGCTTAGATTAGACATGCTTTGCGTGAATGCCTCCTGTTTGCTTTTTATATCAGATATGTGAATTATGCAATGCCATGTTTTTTAGCCAGTTATCATATATGTGAATTATGCACCGCCATGTAGCCAGGCATCATATATGTGAATCATCTCATGCCATTTTTTTCATTACGTATTCCATTTGTTGACAATCTGTGTATATTGTACTACTCTTCATGTGTATCAGCCATTTGATCCGGTTATGGAAAAATCTGGAGTGAAAACAAGGTCTTCAGAGAAGGCAATGGTACCTGTTGAAGCGTATATCTCGATGGTTACAGGGATCTCCTCAGAGGAGGATTCAGAGACAGATGACTAGTCCTATATCCCACCTGAGGTGTATGCTCTAAGTTGCAATGTTTATATTTATCATATCATGCATATGGTGTCTTGCATTGCTTAGTTTAGACATAATATGCACAATATTGAATTCCATCTGCTTAGTTTAGATATCATACATGTGAGTGCAAGCTGCTTAGTATATGAATCAATTATGTCAATTATATCATGCCATCCTGTATACTTAGACAACATGTATGTGAATTATTTCATCGCAACCTATTTTAGAAAGACATCATATAGTTTTGTCATGTCATCCTATTTAGATACTCATCATATGTTGAATTATGCCATTATATCCTGTTAAGTTATCCATCATATATGTGAAACTGTGTCATGCTATCCTGTTTAGTTAGGCATCATATATGTGAAATTGTGTCATGCTGTCCTGTTTGGTTAGACAATATATATGTGAATTACCACATCTATCTATCATACAATGTCTGTATGTTCAATTTCTTTTCTTGTTTATCAGCCATTTGAATTGGAGGGGGTGATGGCAGTATCTAAGGGAGCAAAAACCCGTTCTTCACAAAAGACAGTGCTACCCGTCGATGCAGATAGAACCATGGTTGTACTGGCCCACAAACTAGCCCCACAACACATAATCGAGACTCTTCCAGATTACACACTTACACCGTTGGGCAGAGAACCAGCTACAACCCATCTAACCACAGCCCCAGCAGATAGTAACCCATTTCTAGTTGACAAAGCACCATGTCCACCATAGAGTACCCCCACACGAGCAGTTTGTAAAGCAACTTCAGTGCCCAAAGCACGAAGACCACCACAGCTAATCCAAACTCCATGTTTAAAGTAGAAGAGCAACTGTTCTCAGGTCAGATTTCGTAGCTATGGTCCATACTCCTTTGCTGTTGCATCACTATATTTACTCATACCAACTACTTTCAAATTTGAAGGATCCAACTGAAACTCCAATGCCGCAACAGGTATGTTTTAAACCTATTTGTTTAACTGGATTGTTGTTCTAACTTCTTTCTCTATGGTGATTCCAGTTTTAGTTGTATAAACAATTATGTTCTCATGTGATGCACATTACAAGTGTTGCCAATTCTGTGTAGTTTCTCACACTTATATTCTGTCTATGCTGCTGTGTCTTAAAAATATATGAGTTGAAATGTGTCTCTATCTTGATTAGGCAACATAAACTAGAATGATATGGACAATACAGTTATCATAGTACATAGATATATGTTTGTTTCATGTTGTTATCATGTCCACCTTACTACTGAACCGGTTTACCAAAATGAGTTTCATATACTACATGCTAAACTTGTGATGTGTCTGCTTGTTTCTTTTGTAGTATGCAAACAAAATATTGGAGAAGAGCACCCCACTATGCAATGGTAGAGAAAGTAATGCAGATAAGGTTCAAGATAGTGAGACAACCTTGTTGGTCTCCAAGAAAGGTGATAAAAACGATCTTGTAGACAGTGAGAAAACCCCACAGTCATGCGTTGATGTAGTCTTCGAGTTACTCGCTAGTACCGGTGGCACAAGCTCTTTGAACTCGCTGCATGAATCACTTCGGCTTCTTCAGTCTACAAGCTGAAAGGCATCAGCCAGTTGTGCTGTGGCAAGAAGCTGAAGGACTGAGGAAGTCCCTGCAGAATTCAGGTGCATTCTTTCTTGTGCAATAGCAAGCGCTGGAGGATTTAAGCGCCAAACAAGAGAAAGTTAATAAGCTTGCTAAGCATCTTGCCAGCATTATGGGTACCTAGGATATTGTTTCTTGAGCTCTTTTGAAGTGGTTTCAGTTCTAGACTTGTTTTGCTGTGGCGTTTATATGCTGCTTTGTTCCCTATATTTGCACTAGTGGCGAACTTTGATGCCTAGTGGATGTAATATGTGTAATAGCCGTGACAACCTAGCGTAAGTTGCTTGCTTTTTTATTTCCTTGTTGTCTTGTTTATTTGTTTGCTTGTAGTCAGTGTAGTTCTTTTTCCGCGGTTTACTATTGGCCGCAATAAACTATTTTTTAAAACTAAGCCACAATAACCATGGGCTACATATTTACTATAGTGACACTAGGCCTCCTACGGGCCAGAGAAACAATGGGCCTTCTACGGGCCGTAGAAAAAATGGGCCTTCTATGGGCCGTAGAAACAATGGGCCTTCTACGGGCCGTAGACACAATGGGCCTTATATGGGCCGTATCATCAATGGGCCTTATACGGGCCGTATGACCGATTGGCCAAACATGGGCCAATAACAGACCGCATTATGGCCGTAAACGGGCTAGAGTTGGAATCGTCCGTTCATGGGCCGACCATAATGGGTCGTCGTTAATAGGCCGTATTTGATGATGCTATGAAAACGGCCCAACGTATTAACGGGCCACAAACGGGCCGAATGTAACAACGGGTTGAATTTGGCCCACAAGCAAAAAATGACAGTAACGGGTCATAAGTACCCGAATGCTAGAAATGAGCCCAAGAATAAATGGGCCCTGAGAAAGCCGAACGATAACATGGGCTAGAAATGGCCGAATGGAATAATGGGTCGTTAATGGGTATAAAGTGATACATTGTTCATTACGGGCCAGTTTCACCACGGGTCGTTAAATGGGCCAAGAGTTACAAAGGGCCTCATATGGGCCGAAAGACGTCGTGGGCCATACATGGGCCGGAAGTTAAAACGGGCTAGAATCATATTGGATGGCCCAGATGATGCTACTGGGCCTAATTCGGGTAGGTCGTAATGGGCCCTGGGTTATCGTGCTGTAAATGGGCTATGCGAACAAGCCGTTAACAAGCTTTCCATGGGCCGAACCGCCACCTTTTGACTAAGTCAAACGGGATGGCCTTTTCACAAGAATGGGCCTCTATTGGGCCGTGCCACGTGTCGACGTATCATAGGCGCCTTCGGTCCAATGAGTGGATGACATATGTCCAAACGGTGAGCCCGACACGTGTTTCCTCCAGCCAATGATGATTTTACACGTGGAAAATCCCCATTGGTCCAGGCTATTAACGGGTTATCAGATCCAAAACCGGACCTAATAGCTTAACGGCGTTCCGTTACGGTGGATGCCATGTGTTGGTCACCCTTGACGAAAGCACTTCTGTGACGCGCGATTTATCGTCATGGAAGTGGACACTTCCGTGATGATAATTTTGGTAATGTCATGGAACACTTCTACGACAACACATGTATGACTATCTTGATTCTGTCATAAAATCGTCATGGATGTATATGCATGATAGAAAACGTGACTAAGGGAGTCCTGGATTAGGGGGTGTCCGGATAGCCGGACTACCATCATCAGCCGAACTATCATCGGCCGGACTATCATCATCGACCGGACTCCAAGACTATGAAGATACAAGATTGAAGACTTCGTCCCGTGTCCGGATGGGACTTTCCTTGGTGTGGAAGGCAAGCTTGGCGATACGGATACGTAGATCTCCTACCATTGTAAACGACTCTATGTAACCCTAGCCCTCTCCGGTGTCTATATAAACCGGATGGCTCTAGTCCGTAGGACACAACAACAACCATTACAATCATACCATAGGCTAGCTTCTAGGGTTTAGCCTCCTTGATCTCCTGGTAGATCCACTCTTGTAAACATCCACAATATCAATATCAATCAAGCATGACGTAGGGTTTTACCTCCATCAAGAGGGCCCGAACCTGGGTAAAACATAGTGTCCCTTGTCTCCTGTTACCATCCGCCTAGACGCACAGTTCGGGACCCCCTACCCGAGATCCGCCGGTTTTGACACCGACATTGGTGCTTTCATTGAGAGTTCCTCTGTGTCGTCACCGATAGGCTTGATGGCCTCTTCAATCGACAACGACGCAGTCCTGGGTGAGACTTTTCTCCCCGGACAGATCTTCGTATTCGGCGGCTTCGCACTGCGGGCCAACTCACTTGGCCATCTGGAGCAGATCGAAAGCTACGCCCCTGGCCGTCAGGTCAGGTTTGGAAGCCTAAACTTCACGGCCGATATCCGCGGGGACTTGATCTTCGATGGATCTGAGCCACAACCGAGCGTGTCGCGCTGTCACGATGGGCACGACCTAACTCTGCCGCCGGACAGCACCTTGGAGGCCACACACGAATCCGCTCCGACCCATAGTCCGGAGCCGATCGCTCAGATCGAGGACGGATGGCTGGACACCGCCTCGGGAGCTGCAACTTCTACGGTGATGGAGCCGAACACTTATATTGTCCCGCATAAACTCCCATGACTCCGAGGTGCCGGACCCCCTGCCGGACTCCGAACCTCCTGCGCCCCTGCTAGTCGAATCCGATTGGGTGCCGATCATGGAATTCACCGCTGCGGACACCTTTCAGCACTCACCCTTCGGCGATATCTTAAATTCGCTGAAGCATCTCTCATTATCCGGAGAGCCCTGGCCGAACTATGGCCAGGATGGTCGGGACGCGGACAATGAAGAAATTCAGAGCCCACCCACCACCCACTTCGTAGCCACCGTCGACGATCTAACCGACGTGCTAAACTACGACTCCGAAGACATCAACTGTATGGACGACGATGCCGGAGACGATCAAGAACCAGCGCCTACAGGGCACTGGAAGGCCACCTCGTCACATGACATACATATGGTGGACACCCCAAAGGGAAGCGATACCGAGGAACAACGGGACGCGGCAGAGGATAATCCCGCCGATAAACAACCAAAACGGTGACGTAGACGCCGCCCTAAGTCCCGCCTCGATCAAAGCAGCATTCCTAACGACCCAGCGATAGAGCAGGGCAAACCAGCGGACGACGAACATACAACCAAGCAACCACCCGAACAGGACGAACCGGATAATCAACCCCTTCACGGAGCAATCAACAGTCCGGACACACCACCGGAGCATAAGAACCTTCACAAAAGACTCGTCGCCACTGCAAGAAGTTTGAAGAAGGAAAAACGGAAGCTCAGAACAGCGGAAGACATACTCAGAATGAAGTGGAGCAAAATACTCAAGACCGCAGACAAATATGGCAATGGCCATCAAACAAAGAGCTACTCGAAGCGCAAGCTGCTGCCAGAATTTGACGAGGAAGCCATAGAGCCCTCACAGTCAAAAAATAAAGAGGCCGCCTGGCCGGATAGACGGCCAGATGACAGGCCAAAAGCGACAAGCGGCACCGCACACAAGCCGACTTATGATCCTGGGAAAACGGACGACCCAACTAGGTCCATCTACGGGCCAAAAAGGAGGGCCCCAGGAAGTAACACAACACGACAAGTGTTCGAAGACAGCGGCACACCCAAATACAGGGGCGCCGCACACCTGCTATGTTTTACCGGTGAGGTGCTGGATCATGAATTTCCAGCAGGGTTCAAACCCATAAACATAGAGGCATACGACGGCACAACAGACCCAGGAGTCTGGATAGAAGATTACATACTACACATACACATGGCTAGAGGAGATGATCTCCACGCCATAAAATACCTACCCCTCAAGCTCAAAGGGCCAGCTCGGCATTGGCTCAAAAGCCTCCCAGAAAACACCGTTGGAAGTTGGGAAGAGCTTCAGGACGCGTTTAGAGCAAATTTTCAAGGGACTTATGTCCGCCCTCCGGATGCAGACGATCTGAGCCATATAACCCAACAGCCCGGAGAGTCAGCGCGCAAATTCTGGAACAGGTTCCTTACCAAAAAGAACCAAATAGTCGACTGTCCGGACGCGGAAGCCTTAGCGGCTTTTAAACACAACGTCCGAGACGAATGGCTCGCCAGACACCTCGGCCAAGAGAAGCTAAGAACAATGGCCGCGCTAACAAGCCTCATGGTGCGCTTTTGCGCAGGAGAAGACAGCTGGCTAGCAAGATGCAACACCAGCGACCCGAGTACATCCGAGATCAGAGATGGAAACGGAAAATCACGGCACAGGAAAGATCAGCGCCGGAATAAAGAAAAAAGCCCAAAGGGCACGGCGGTCAACGCTGGATTCAAAAGCTCGCGGCCAAACAATAAAACACTGCCTCTTAAGGACAACAACGATGAGCTATCAAATTTAAACAAAATTTTAGATCGGATATGTCAAATCCACAGTACCTCCGGAAGGCCTGCAAACCATACCAACCGAAATTGTTGGGTTTTTAAACAGTCCGGCAGACTCAACGCCGGACACAAGGGGCTCGATGCGCCAAGCGAGGACGATGACGAACCCCACCAGCAGAGCACCGGAAGTCAAAAGACTTTCCCACAAGAAGTCAAAACAGTAAACTCACTTCATGTGATAGTACGGAAAACCAACACGGCACTCGCTAAGACAAGTGTCGCACGGTCCACCCCAGCGGAACACCGAGATTGGATGTCAAAACCAATCACTTTCGACCATCTGGATTAGTCCAGAAGTATCCGGAACGCAGGATAGACTGCCCTGATATTGGATCCCATAATAGACGGACTGCAATTCACGCAGGTTTTGATGGACGGCGGCAGTGACTTAAACCTGCTATATCCGGACACAATCCGCAAGTTGGGATAGACCCTACTACAATTCGGCATAGCCGCACTTCCTTCAAAGGAGTGGCGCCAGGCCCTTACGCCAGGTGCACAGTTTCATTATTACTAGAAGTTGTGTTCGGGTCACCTGACAACTTCCGACGAGAAAAGCTAACCTTTCATGTCGCCCCATTTAAAAGTAGCTATCAAGCATCACTGGGACGGGAAGCTTTCGTCCGCTTCAATGCAATACCACATTACGCGTCTCTTACGCTTAAAATGCCCGGTCCACGTGGCATCATTTCATTAAAAGGTCGCCTGAGACCCCGGACACGGCTGGACGAGTCCGGAATAAATAAGCTAGGGGCTACCTAGCCACACACCCCTTCACAAGGGTTTGTACATATAAGCCATGATGAGCTAGCATAGGCTCAGCTTTATTAATCTATATTTCAATTTTTTATGCACTTTCTCGCACGATTTCTTTTCAAACTAAGTTCCTCTCTTTTTACAGATGAACAGCGTGCACACCCGTCCAGGATACGGCACAACGGAGACACAGGCGCAGACGTGCAGTAGGGACCCGTTGCAAGGACTCTTTTCAGACTAAGACCCTACGTAAACCTTTCTTACTGTCTCTTGTTGCTATAATCCCCTGGTTTCTCATTATAACCAGAGTGGAGACTGGCGTTTTGGCATCGGCCGCGCCAGAAGAACTTGCCCGTACCTGGACACAAGGGGCTTAGGGCATTGTTTTGCCCGCTATTGTAAAGACCGAACACCTTCGGGAGTGTTCGGCGTCTCGAGTTAGGCCTTATATGCATCAGCTCCGAATCATGTCTTTGGTCAAATGTTGGGTTTGCCCGGCTCCTGTGTTTTGCTGCCTTACGTTCCGTATCATCGGCTAACGCGGCACCAGGAGAACTACTGCGATTGTGCCCCAGTTCGGCTGGGCGAGCACCTCAGTAGAGAAAGCCGAAAACTGACTGTCATGATACAGCGAGAGACTGGTCAACCACTCGATCGACCATGGGAATGTTTAGAATTCCTCCGCTTTGACGAAGGGCCGTTTCCCGGTCAGGCACATACGCGCCCCAAATTCGGAGAGCGCGGTGCCCCCAGGGGCTATGTCGTAGCCCCACCCTCGAACTCCATGGCTAAGTGAAAGTGATAAAGCATTATAGTCCGGTTGCCTCGTTTGCTACGCTACCACCTCCTTTACAGGACCGAGACGTCGGATTAAGTGTGAAAACGCGCTATTTTTTGCGAACACCCCCGCACCTTGTGCGTGGGGGCTGAAGCCGACGACTGCCATCTTTCAGGTTATACACACGTATACATGAACGGCCGCATAGGAGATATTCTATTACTTGAACGCACAAGTATAAAAGGCGCTTACATCATAAATATTGTTTTACATCATAAAAACGTTCATTCGAACGTAACATTTTTTGAGCACTGCGACTCTATTACACGAGCACCACGCAGCACTTCGCCAAAATAGTGCTCGGCGGGTAACCGGTTATCGTCCGAACCCGGGGTCGCAACAGCGGTGGCATCCATCTCTGTCCAATGTGTCTTCACACGGGCGAGTGCCATCCGCGCACCCTCTATGCAGGCCGACCGCTTCATCGCCTTAATATGCGGCACCGCTCCAAGAAATTGCTGCAATAAGCCAAAGTAACTCTTCGGCTCGGGCCTATCCGGCCAGACATGGGTCACTATATCCGTCATAGCAAGCCCGGACAACCTATTTAGCTCAGCCCACTCGGCCAAACGGTCGGTCAGCGGAAGTGAACACTCCGGACTATGGAATTGAGACCAAAACAGCTCTTCCGTCTTGTGATCCTTCTGGCTTCGAAAATGCACAACGGCTTCCGCCGCACTCGCTGCTAAGTCCATATAAGGGTCCTCTGGACCCCACAGTTGGCCCAGCTGAGCATACTTTGGATCCGTAAACCTTCGGCGCAGCAGAAAAGGCTTGCCAGCTACAATTTCTCCGGCCTGGCGCAGCTCTTCCTTTATAGCCCGCATTGCAGAGCGGGCATCCTTGGCTTCGGCGGTGGCCTTCTCCAGGTCTTCTTGCCCCGCTAGGCGCTCCTTCCCAAGAGCCTCATTGCGGTCGGTAGCATCTTTTAACTTCACGGCCATTTCGGCCATCTCTTCCCTGCTCCGGCAGTGTGCGACCCTTTCGGCCGCTAACTCCTCGGCCGCCCTCGAGGCCGCCGCATTACTCCTTCTGGCCTGCTCCTTGGCTTGAGCAAGTTCGGTCCGAAGGCTCTCCACAGCAGCGGCACTATCTGCATTTCACACACATGTTGTAAGGAGCTGGCTTCGGCTCCCTTACCAAGTGACCGCACAGAAACACTTACCTTGCGACTCATCAAGTCGCCTGTTGACCAGCGTGATGTCCGCATCCGCAACAGCGAGTTGCCGCTTTAGTTCAGCAACTCCATCAGTCCGGCTGGCCCCCGGACGACCCGCCACCTGCATCGGCACGGCGGAAATTTAAACCTGCGATTTTGATCCTCGGCACGCTGTCGATTTCGACAACCTACCGAGTCTCAGGGGCTACTATCTATACAGGGCGCATTCTATATGCAAAACTGTTAAAAGGTGTGTCATTTTTACGTACCTCAAACCCCGCCAGCAAACTCCTGACGGCATTATGCAACCCGCCTTCGGCGGACGAAATCCTTTCAATCACCATGCTCATCAATGCGTGGTGATCTTCTGAGATAGACGCCTTCTCAAGCAGATCCTTCAGCCGTACACCAGTTGGCGCCGAACTATCCGGCTTTGCCAAACCAGGGGGCTCCCTCCGTGACGACACTTCAGGCTCGTCCGCCCTATCCGACGGCGCCCCGGACGGAGGCGTCTCGCTCTCCATCATCTCCGGACGAAGGTCCCCCGAAGACGAGCTCATTTGCGAAGGACGGAGATCCGAACTACAAGGTAAAAACTTTAGTTATCCTCAGAAGCACAAATAGGGATGTCCCTTATTATAAAACTCCTTTCTTTCTACTTACGGCTCGTTGGAGGGCTGATTCTTTAAGGGAGATTGTGCGGCCGGGGCCTCCCCGGACGCAGGGCCCTCTGGCGAAGATTTCTTCCCCCGTTTAGGGGCTTTTGCCCCCGGGTCCTCGGAGGCAGTCCTCTTCTCCCCTTGGAGGGAGGGATTCTCGATCCCCCCTCTTTCAAGAGCCTCCTTAGGCGAGGCAGTAGCTTTCCTGCTTTCCCCTTCGCCTTCCTCTGGAGGCGCAACCTCAAGCATCCGGACCAGCACGGAATCCGGCGCGGTCTCGGGGAGGGGGGCCGGACACCATATCAATTTTGCTTCCGCTATCCACTCCTGTTTAGAAGGAAGTTGGTCATAAGGCGAATCATCGAAAGGCAAACAAACGGTATGTCCGGACTTGGAACTACTTACTTGAGTATCCGGGCGATTGCAGCTTAGGCCAGCATCCTCGGTCAATTCCGGACGCGCCTCTTGCGATCCGAAGAATAATTTGTACATCTCCAGGGGTGTCATACCCATGAAGTGTTGAAGAATCCGTGGGCCCTCCGGATTGAACTCCCACAGCCGGAGAGGGCGGCGTTTGCAGGGCGGGAGACGCCTAATCAGCATAACCTGCATTACCACCACCATATCAACCTCCCTCGTTTGGAGATCTCGAATCCGGCCCTGCAGTAGGGGCACGTCCTTTGACGGCCCCCAGTTGAGCCCTTGGGTGACCCACGACATCAACCGTCGTGGAGGTCCCGGGCGGAATAAGGGCGGCGGCTTTTGTCTGCGGCCCCTCGGAACGGTAATATAGAACCACTCTTGCTGCCACGGGCCGAGCTCCTCTTGGAAGGAGCCAGCGGGCCACGGGGCATCGGCCCTCCTACTTATGGCCGCCCCGCCGCACTCCGCTTGACGCCCCCCGATCATCTTCGGCGCCACATTGAAGGTCTTCAGCCACAGGCCGAAGTGAGGGGTGACGCGGAGGAAGGCTTCGCAGACGACAATAAATGCGGAAATATGGAGGATGGACTCCGGAGCCAAATCGTGGAATTCCAACCCATAGTAAAACATGAGCCCTCTCACAAAAGGATCCATCGGGAAGCCTAAACCCCGACGGAGGTGGGATACAAAAACGACATACTCGCCGGGCTCGGGGGTGGGGATGGCCTGCCCTTCGGCAGGCAACCTGTGCGAAATCTCATAAGCCAGGTACTTGGCCTCCCGCAGCTTTAGCACGTCCTCCTCCGTGACGGAGGAGGGCATCCACCGGCCCTGGAGGTCGGAACCGGACATCGTTGAAGGTCCGAAGCGCTCGAATCTGGAGCTCTAGGTGCTGGAACTTGGAGCGGGGAGAGGATTCGATGGAGGATTGAAGAAAAGAAACGAGCCTTGGTCCCGTTATAAAGAGGGAGAATACCAAGAGCCGTCTCCGTGACCGTTTGGGACTCGCCTTCGATAGAGGGGGCGTGGCGACGGGCGCGGTTGGGTTACCCACGTCCGTATTGATGAGAATCCCGGATTAAGGGGGAACACGATCTCTGCTTCGACAAGACGTGCCAAGGAAACCGCTTCGCTAAATGCGCTGAGGTGGTAGAGTAAAAAACGATTCAAGTAATGGCTTGGTAGTGGCGTGACGTCATGCCGCAAAAAACGTCAGCAGATTGAACTTGTGTATATATTATTCTCTCTACGGTGGAATGTGGAATTTATTTTGCAGAGCCGGACACTATCCTGGTGTTCACAATCTTCTATCATTCGGAGGAGGAACCCGCCTTGCAATGCCAAGCAATATACGCGCCGGACTTATCGTCATTGAAGCCTGGTTCAGGGGCTACTGAGGGAGTCCTGGATTAGGGGGTGTCCGGATAGCCGGACTACCATCATCAGCCGAACTATCATCGGCCGGACTATCATCATCGACCGGACTCCAAGACTATGAAGATACAAGATTGAAGACTTCGTCCCGTGTCCGGATGGGACTTTCCTTGGCGTGGAAGGCAAGCTTGGCGATACGGATACGTAGATCTCCTACCATTGTAACCGACTCTATGTAACCCTAGCCATCTCCGGTGTCTATATAAACCGGATGGCTCTAGTCCGTAGGACACAACAACAACCATTACAATCATACCGTAGGCTAGCTTCTAGGGTTTAGCCTCCTTGATCTCGTGGTAGATCCACTCTTGTAAACATCCACAATATCAATATCAATCAAGCAGGACGTAGGGTTTTACCTCCATCAAGAGGGCCCGAACCTGGGTAAAACATCGTGTCCCTTGTCTCCTGTTACCATCCGCCTAGACGCACAGTTCGGGACCCCCTACCCGTGATCCGCCGGTTTTGACACCGACAGTGACCTACTGTGACAAACACGTATCATCACGGAAGTGTATTTTTTTGTAGTGAATGCAGTTACCCACTACAAAAACTGCCATTCAGATGCGCCGAGAATCCAGGCCGCTCGGCCCCCATTTATTCCTGCGACCATTTACCTTCATCTCTTGCGTCACACGACGCAATAAGCACACCCACGACGACACATACAGAGAGGTCATCCAACGGTTCCAATGGCGATCCCTGTGCTCCAATGGTGCTCCCAGCGGCCGACGACGACAACGGAGGGCAGTTCACCATGCATCACGAAGTGGACACCCACGTGAGGGGAAGGCCCTCTCGGAGGTGTACATGAATGATCTGGTGTCGGTGGAGAGCCCCATCCAAACTATGGAGCAGTTCCTTGCCCATGACAAGTACCAAGTGGTCGGCTTCGACCTCGAGTACACCCTCGGTCGTGCCGGGCATGATCAAAAGGTTGTCGTCGCCCAGTAGTGAGTGCAACATGAGGTCCTCGTCTACCACTGATACCCACAAGTATAGGGGATCGCAATAGTTTTTGAGGGTAGAGTATTCAACCCAAATTTATAGATTCAACACAAGGGGAGCCAAAGAATATTTGAAGGTACTAGCAGCTGAGTTGTCAATTCAACCACACCTGGAGATTAATTATCTACAGCAAAGTGATTAGTAGCACAGTAATATGATAGTTTTGATGATAGCAGTAGTAGCAACAGTAACGGTAACAGTGATAGCAGTGATATTGTAGCAGTAACGATAGCAGTAGCAATAGTAGTAACTTAGCAAGAACAATATAAGATAAATTCGTAGGCATTGGATCGGTGACTCATTGGATGATATTCATCATGAGACAGTTATAACCTAGGGCGATGCAGCACTAGCTCTAGTTCATAAATATAATGTAGGCATGTATTCCGTAAATAGTCATAGGTGCTTATGGAAAGAACTTGCATGACATCTTTTGTCCTACCCTCCCGTGGCAGGGGGTCCTATTGGAAACTAAGGGATATTAAGGCCTCCTTTTAATAGAGAACCGAAATAAAGCATTAACACACGATGAATATATGAACTCCTTGATAACCCACAAGTATAGGGGATCACAACAGTTTTCGAGGGTAGAGTATTCAACCCAAATTTATTGATTCAACACAAGGGGAGCCAAAGAATATTCTCAAGTATTAGCAGTTGAGTTGTCAATTCAACCACACCTGGATAACTTAGTATCTGCAGCAGAGTATTTAGTAGCAAAGTAGTATGGAAGTAACAGTAACAGTGGCAAAAGTAACGATAGCAATTTTGTAGTAGTTGTAACAGTAGCAACAGTAAAGTAAATAAGCAAAGCACAATATGTGAAAAGCTCGTAGACATTGGATCAGTGATGGATAATTATGTCGGATGTGATTCCTCATGTAATAGTTATAACCTAGGGTGACACAGAACTAGCTCTAGTTCATCAATGTAATGTAGGCATGTATTCCGAATATAGTCATACGTGCTTATGGAAAAGAACTTGCATGACATATTTTGGCCTACCCTCCCATGGCAGCGGGGTCCTAATGGAAACTAAGGGATATTAAGGCCTCCTTTTAATAGAGTACCAGACCAAAGCATTAACACTTAGTGAATACATTAACTCCTTGCTACGTCTTGAGCTTGTGTTGGTTTTCCTTGAAGAGGAAAGGGTGATGCAGGAATAGTAGCGTAAGTATTTCCCTCAGTTTTTGAGAACCAAGGTATCAATCCAGTAGGAGGCTCCTCAAAAGTCCCACACACCTACACAAACAAACAAAGAACTCGCAACCAACACAATAAAGGGGTTATCAATCCCTTCACGGCCACTTGCGAAAGTGAGATCTGATAGAGATAGTATGATAAGATAATTATTTTTTTGGTATTTTATAATATAGATGCAAAAATTAAAGATGCAAATAAAAGTAGATTGAAAGCTTATATGATAAAAGATAGACCCAGGGGCCATAGGTTTCACTAGAGGCTTCTCTCAAGATAGCATAAGTATTACGGTGGGTGAACAAATTACTGTCGAGCAATTGATAGAAAAGCGAATAATTATGAGATTATCTAGGCATGATCATGTATATAGGCATCATGTCCGCAACAAGTAGACCGACTCCTACCTGCATGTACTACTATTACTCCACACATTGACTGACTCCTGCCTGCATCTAGAGTATTAAGTTCATAAAGAACAGAGTAGCGCATTAAGCAAGATGACATGATGTAGAGGGATAAACTCATGCAATATGATATAAACCCCATCTTTTTATCCTCGATGGCAACAATACAATACGTGCCTTGCAACCCTTTCTGTCACTGGGTAAGGACCCCACAAGATTGAACCCAAAACTAAGCACTTCTCCCATGGCAAGAAAGATCAATCTAGTAGGCCAAACTAAACTGATAATTCTATGAGACTTGCAAAGATAACTCAATCATACATAAAAGAATTCAGAGGAGATTCAAATATTTCTCATAGATACACTTGATCATAAACCCACAATTCATCGGATCTTGACAAACACACCGCAAAAAGAGTTTACATCGAATAGATTTCCACAAGAGAGGGGAGAACATTGTATTGAGATCCAAAAAGAGAGAAGAAGCCATCTAGCTAATAACTATGGACCTGAATGTGGTAAACTACTCACAACTCATCCGAGGGGCTATGGTGTTGATGTAGAAGCCCTCCGTGGTCGATTCGCCCTCCGGTGGAGCGCTGGGGTAGGCTCCAAGATGGGATCTCGCGGATACAGAAGGTTTCGGCGGTGGAAATTGTGTTTCGTTGTCTTCCTGCATGTTTTCGGGGTACGTAGGCTTATATAGGAGGAAGAAGTACGTTGGTGGCCGCCCGAGGGGCCCACGAGACAGGGGGGCGCGCCCTGTAGGGGTGGGCGCGCCCTCCTATCTCGTGGCCGCCTTGGCTGCTGCTTGGCTTGCACTCCAAGTCCTCTGGATCACGTTCGTTCCAAAAATCACGCTCCCGAAGGTTTCATTTCGTTTGGACTCCGTTTGATATTCCTTTTCTTCGAAATACTGAAATAGGCGAAAAAACAACAATACGTGTTGGGCCTCCGGTTAGTAGGTTAGTCCCAAAAATGATATAAATGTGTAAAATAAAGCCCATAAACATCCAAAAGGGGTAATATAATAGCATGGAACAATCAAAAATTATAGATACGTTGGAGACGTATCAAGCATCCCCAAGCTTAATTCCTGCTCGTCCTCGAGTAGGTAAATGATAAAAATAGAATTTTTGATGTGGAATGCTACCTAGCATAATTCTCAATGTAATTTTCTTTATTGTGGCATGAATGTTTCAGATCCAAAATGATTCAAAATAAAAGTTCATATCGATAAAAGAAATAGTAACACTTCAAGCATACTAATCAAAGTAATCATGTCTTCTCAAAATAACATGGCAAAAGAAAGTTCATCCCTACAAAATCATATAGTTAGGCTATGCTTCATTTTCGTCACACAAAGATGTTCCCAACTTCTATACCCTCGATGACAAGCCAAGCAATTGTTTCATACTTAAATAATCTCAAACTTTTTCAACCTTCACGCAATACATGAGCATGAGCTATGGATATAACACTATGGGTGGAATAGAATATGATGATGGGGATTGTGTGGAGAAGACAAAAAAGGAGAAAGTCTCACATTGACGAGGATAATCAACGGGCTATGGAGATGCCCATCAATTGATGTCAACATGAGGAGTAGGGATTGCCATGCAACGGATGCACTAGAGCTATAAATGAATGCTCAACAAAAGAAAACTAGTGGGCGTGCATCCAACTTGCTTGCTCACGAAGACCTAGGGCATTTGAGGAAGCCCATTGTAGGAATATACAAGACAAGTTCTATAATGAAAAATTCCCACTAGTATGAAAAATACAACCTATGAGACTTACTATATGAAAAACATGGTGCTACTTTGAAGCACAATATATGAGACTCACTACATGAAGAACAAGGTGCTACTTTGAAGCACATGTGTGGAAAAAGAGATAGTAACATTGCCCTTTTTATTTATTTCCCTTTTTTGGGCCTTTTTTGGCCTTTTTGGCAAATGCTCTAATAATGATGATCATCACACTTTTATTGATTACAACATATGAATTACAACTCGAAACTAGAACAAGATATGACTCTATATGAATGCCTCCGGCGGTGTACCGGGATGGTGCAATGAATCAAGAGTGACATGTATGAAAAATTATGCATGGTGGGTTTGCTACAAATACGATGTCAACTACATGATCATGCAATGGCAATATGACAAAAGTAATGTATGTCATGATGATGATGAACGGAACGATGGCAAGTTGCATGGCGATATATCTCGGAATGGCTATGGAAATGCCATAATAGGTAGGTATGGTGGCTGTTTTGATGAAGATATAAGGAAGTTTATGTGTGATAGAGCATATCGTATCACGGGGTTTGGATGCACCAGCAAAGTTTGCACCAACTCTCAAGGTGAGAAAGGGTAATGCACGGTACCGAAGAGGCTAGCAATGGCGGAAAGGTAAAAGTGCGTATAATCCATGGACTCAACATTAGTCAAAAGAACTCATATACTTATTGCAAAAATTTATAAGTCATCAAAAATCAAGCACTACACGCATGCTCCTAGGGGGATGGATTGGTAGGAAAAGACCATCGCTCGTCCCCGACCGCCACTCATAAGGATGCACAAGCCAGGTACACTTCATGTTTCAAATTTGTTACAGAACTTTAACCATACGTGCATGCTACGGGACTTGCTAACTTCAACACAAGCATTCTTTAAATTCATAATCAACCAACTAGCATGACTTTAATATCACTACCTCCATATCTCAAAACAATTATCAAGTATCAAATTGATCATAGCATCCAATTCACTTTCTATGATAGTTTTTATTATACCCAACTTGGATGCCTGCCATTCTAGGACCAATTTTATAACCATAGCAAATACCATGCTGTTCTAAAAGACTCTCAAAATAATATAAGTGAAGCATGAGAGACTAGCAATTTCTACAAAAATAATTCACCGCCGTGCTCTAAAAGATATAAGTGAAGCACTAGAGCAAAAACTATCAAGCTCAAAGGATATAAGTGAAGCACATAGAGTATTCTAGCAAATTCTAATCAAGTAGGCTTCTTCCAAAAGGTGTGTACAGCAAGTATGATTGGGGTAAACTAAGAATCAAAGACTAATATAATACACGACGCTCCAATCAAAACACATATCATGTGGCAAATAAAAATATAGCTCCAAGTAAAGTTACCAGTGAACGAAGACGAAAGAGGGGATGCCTTCCCGGGGCATCCCAAGCTTAGGCTTTTGGCTATCCTTGAATATCTTGGGGTGCCATGGGCATCCCCAATATTAGGCTTGCCACTCCTTATTCCATAGTCCATCAAAGCTTTACCCAAAACTTGAAAACTTCACAACACAAAACTCAATAGGAAATCTTATAAGCTCCGTTAGTGAAAGAAAACAAAACCACCACATAAGGTACTGTAATAAACTCATTATTTATTTATTTTGGTGTTAAACCTACTGTATTCCAACTTCTCTATGGTTTATAAACTATTTTACTAGCCATAGATGCATCAAAATAAGCAAATGACACACGAAAAACAGAATCTGTCAAAAACAGAACAGTCTATAGCAATCTATAACTAATGCAAACTTCTGGAACTCTAAAAATCCTACCAAAATAGGAAGTCTTGGAAAATTTGTCCATTGATCAGAATCAAAAAGAATCAACGCAAAATAATATTTCTGTGATTTAACAAAACTAAAGTCGTACGCGCAAAGTTTCTGTTTTCAGCAGAATCAAATCAACTATCACCATAGGTTACCCTATAGGTTCTACTTGGCACAAACACTAATTAAAAGATAAAAACACATCTAAACAGAAGGTAGATGCAAGATTTATTACTAAAAAGGAACAAAAACAAAAAAAAACAAAAAAAATTGGGTTGCCTCCCAACTAGCGCTATCGTTTGACGCCCCTAACTAGGCATAAAAGTGAAGAAAGATCTAAGTAGTGCCATCTTTGGCACTAAATTCATAAGTAGCCCGCACGATAGATTCATAAGGTAATTTGAATTTCTTTCTTGGAAAGTGCTCCATGCCTTTCTTTAATGGAAATTGGAATCTAATATTCCCTTCCTTCATATCAATAATCGCGCCAATCGTTCTAAGGAAAGGTCTACCAAGAATAATAGGGCAAGAAAGATTGTAATCTATATCAAGAACGATAAAATCTACGAGCACCAAATTTCTATTTGCAACAATGAGAACATCATTGATCCTTACCATTGGCTTTTTAATGGTGGATTCCGCAAGGTGCAAATTTAAAGAGCAATCATCAAGATCATGGAAACATAGAATATCATAAAAAAATTTGCGGAATCGTGGAAACACTAGCACCCAAATCACATAAAGCAAAACACTCATGATCTTTAATTCTAATCTTTATAGTAGGTTCCCACTCATCATTAAGTTTTCTAGGTATAGAAACTTCCAAATTAAGTTTTTCATCATAAGATTGCATCAAGGCATCAACGATATGTTTGGTGAAAGCTTTATTTTGACTATAAGCATGAGGAGAATTAACAACGGATTGCAACAAGGAAATACAACCTTCTAAAGAACAATTATCATAATCAAATTCCTTGAAATCCGAGATAGTGGGTTCAATACTATTTAAAGTCATGACCTCTCCAATCCCACTTTTACCAAATTTAGCATCAAGATCTTAAAACTCCGAATTCTTGGGATGCCTTCTAACTAAAGTTGACTCATCTTCAGTCCCATTATTATCAAGATTCATATTGAAAAGCAAAGATCTAATAGGAGACACATCAATAACTTTAAGATCTTCATCGTTATATTCATGGAAACTAGAAGAACACGCCTTTACAAAGCTATCTTTCTTAGCACGCAATCTAACAGTTCTTTCCTTGCACTGATCAATGGAAATTCTCATTGCTTTGAGAGACTCATTGATATCATGCTTAGGAGGAGAAGATGTAAGTTTAAGAGAATCAACATCAAGCGAAAGTCTATCAACGTTCCTAGCCAAATCATCAACTTTGAGAAATTTTTCTTCAAGCAAGGCATTAAAATTCTTTTGAGAAATCATAAATTCTTTCACACTATTCTCAAAATCAGAGGGAATCTTATTAAAATTACCATAACAATTATTGTAGAAATTTCCATAATTATTAGAGGAATTACTAGGGAACGGTCTAGCATTAAAGTTTCCTCTATAAGCATTGTTACCGAAACTATTCCTACCAAAAAAATTCACATCCATAGATTCATTATTATTCTCAATCAAAGTAGACAAAGGCATATCATTGGGATTAAGAGGAGTATTTTTAGTAGCAAACAATTTCATAAGTTCATCCATGTTTCCACTCAAAACATTGATTTCTTCTATAGCATGCACTTTTTTACTAGAAGATCTTTCGGTGTGCCATTGAGAATAATTAGCCATAATATTATCAAGAAGTTTTGTAGCATCTCCTAATGTGATTTCCATAAACGTGCCTCCCGCGGCCGAATCTAAGAGATTTCTAGAAGCAAAGTTCAAACCGACATAAATTTTTTGTATGATCATCCATAAATTCAAACCATGAGTAGGGCAATTGCGAATCATCAATTTCATTCTTTCCCAAGATTGGGCAACATGCTCATGATCAAGTTGTTTAAAATTCATAATATCGTTCCTAAGAGTGATAATCTTAGCGGGAGGAAAATACTTAGAGATAAAAGCATCTTTGCACTTGTTCCAAGAATCAATACTATTTTTAGGAAAAGACGAAAACCAAACTTTAGCATGATCTCTAAGTGAAATCGGAAATAACTTCAATTTGACAATATCATTATCCGTATCTTTCTTCTTTTGCATATCACACAAATCAACAAAGTTGTTTAGATGAGTAGCGACATCTTCACTAGGAAGGCCGGTGAATTGATCTTTCATAACAAGATTCAGCAAATCAGTATTGATTTCACAAGACTCAACATCATTAAGAGGAGCAATCAGAGTACTAAGGAAATCATTATTATTGGTATTCGAGAAATCACACAATTTGGTATTATCTTGCGCCATGGCAACAAGTAATCCAACACACAAGCAAATAGAAAAAGGGAAGCGAAAAAGAGAGAGAGAGAGAGAGATTGGGAAAGAGAGGGCGAATAAAACGGCAAGGGTGAAGTGGGGGAGAGGAAAACGAGAGGCAAATGGAAAATAATGTAAATGCGAGGGAGATGGGTTTGTGATGGATACTTGGTATGTTTTGACTTGAGCGAAGACCTCCCCGGCAATGGCGCTAGAAATCCTTCTTGCTACGTCTTGAGCTTGCGTTGGTTTTCCTTGAAGAGGAAAGGGTGATGCAGCAATAGTAGCGTAAGTATTTCCCTGAGTTTTTGAGAACCAAGGTATCAATCCAGTAGGAGGTTCCTCAAAAGTCCCACGCACCTAAACAAACAAACAAAGAACTCGCAACCAACGCAATAAAGGGGTTGTCAATCCCTTCACGACCACTTGCGAAAGTGAGATCTGATAGAGATAGTATGATAAGATAAATATATTTTTGGTATTTAATAATATAGATGCAAAAAGTAAAGATGCAAATAAAAGTAGATTGAAAGCTTATATGATAAAAGATAGACCTGGGGGCCATAGGTTTCACTAGAGGCTTCTCTCAAGATAGCATAAGTATTACGGTGGGTGAACAAATTACTGTCGAGCAATTGATAGAAAACCAGATAATTATGAGATTATCTAGGCATGATCATGTATGTAGGCATCATGTCCGCAACAAGTAGACCGACTCCTACCTGCATCTACTACTATTACTCCACACATCGATCGACTCCTGCCTGCATCTAGAGTATTAAGTTCATAAAGAACAGAGTAACACATTAAGCAAGATGACATGATGTAGAGGGATAAACTCATGCAATATGATATAAACCCCATCTTTTTATCCTCAATGGCAACAATACAATACGTGCCTTGCAACCCTTTCTGTCATTGTGTAAGGACACTGCAAGATTGAACCCAAAGCTAAGCATTTCTCCCATGGCAAGAAAGATCAATCTAGTAGGCCAAACCAAACTGATAATTCGAAGAGACTTGCAAAGATAACTCAATCATACATAAAACAATTTAGAGGAGATTCAAATATTTCTCATAGATACACTTGATCATAAACCCACAATTCATCGGATCTCGGCAAACACACCGCAAAAAGAGTTTACATCGAATAGATCTCCACAAGAAAGGGGGAGAACATTGTATTGAGATCCAAAAAGAGAGAAGAAGCCATCTAGCTAATAACTATGGACCCAAAGGTCTGCGGTAAACTACTCACAACTCATCGGAGGGGCTATGGTGTTGATGTAGGAGCCCTCCGTGGTCGATTCCCCCTCCGGCGGAGTGCCGACAAAGGCTCCAAGATGGGATCTCGCGGATACAGAAGGTTACGGCGGTGGAAATTGTGTTTCATTGGATCCCTGGATGTTTTCGGGGTACGTAGGCTTATATAGGAGGAAGAAGTACGTCGGTGGCCGCCCGAGGGGCCCACGAGACAGGGGGGCGCGCCCTGTAGGGGTGGGCGCACCCTCCTATCTCGTGGCCGCCTCGGCTGCTGCTTGGTTTGCACTCCAAGTCCTATGGATCACGTTCGTTCCAAAAATCACGCTCCCGAAGGTTTCATTCCGTTTGGACTCCGTTTGATATTCCTTTTCTTCGAAATACTGAAATAGGCAAAAAAACAGCAATACGGGCCGGGCCTCCGGCTAGTAGGTTAGTCCCAAAAATGATATAAATGTGTAAAATAAATCTCATAAACATCCAAAAGGGGTAATATAATAGAATGGAACAATCAAAAATTATAGATACGTTGGAGACGTATCACTCCTCAAACTACGGTCATCACCGAGAATATCCTGATTATTGTCACTTCGGGGTTGTCGGATCATAACACATAATAGGTGAATATAATCTTGAAAGATAGGATCAAGAACTCACATATATTCATGAAAACATAATAGGTGCAGATCTGAAATCGTGGCACTCGGGCCCTAGTGACAAGCATTAAGCATAGCAAAGTTATAGCAACATCAATCTCAGAACATAGTGGATACTAGGGATCAAACCCTAACAAAACTAACTTGATTACATGGTAAATCTCATCCAACCCATCACCGTCCAGCAAGCCTACGATGGAATTACTCACGCACGGCGGTGAGCATCATGAAATTGGTGATGGAGGATGGTTGATGACGACGACGATGACGAATCCCCCTCTGCAGAGCACCGAACGGACTCCAGATCAGCCCTCCCGAGAGAGATTAGGGCTTGGCGGCGGCTCTGTATCGTAAAATGCGATGAAACTTTCTCTCTGATTTTTTTCTCTGTGAAAGCGAATATATGGAGTTGGAGTTGAGGTCGGTGGACGTCCAGGGGGCCCACGAGGCAGGGGGCGTGCCCAGGGGGAGGAGGCGCGCCCCCACCCTCGTGGACAGGGTGTGGGCCCCTTGACGCTATTTCTTTCGCCAGTATGTTTTATTAATTCTGAAAAGTTGCTCCGTAGATTTTCAGGTCATTCCGAGAACTGTTATTTCTGCACAAAAATAACACCATGGCAGTGATGCTGAAAACAACGTTAGTCTGGGTTAGTTTCATTCAAATCATGCAAGTTAGAGTCCAAAACAAGGGCAAAAGTGTTTGGAAAAGTAGATATGACGGAGTCGTATCACTCCTCAAACTACGGTCATCACCAGGAGTGGTCCCAACTATTGTCACTCCAGGGTTGCTGGATAATAACATGTAGTAGGTGACTATAACTTGCAAGATCTGATCTATAACATGGATAATAAGGTGATAACATAAATGGTTCAGATCTGAAATCATGGCACCCGGGCCCAAAGTGACAAGCATTAAGCATGGCAAAGTCATATCAACGTCAATCTCAGAACATAGTGGATACAAGGGATCAGGCCCTAACAAAACTAACTCGATTACATGATGAATCTCATCCAACTCCTCACCGACCAGTGAGCCTACGAAGGAATTACTCACTCCCGATGGGGAGCATCATGAAATTGGCGATGGAGATGTGTTGGTGATGAGGAAGATCGAAGATCCCACTCTCCGGAGCCCCAAACGGAGTCCAGATCTAGCCTCCCGATGAGGAACAGGAGACGTCGGTGGCTCCATCTCGTGAAACATGATAATTCTTTCTCCCTTATTTTTTTCTAGAATAATGGAATTTTATAGCGTTGGTTTCAGGGTCAGCGAGGCCACCTGGTGAGCAGCACCCACCTGGGCGCGCCTGGGGGGGGGGGGGGCAGGCGCGCCCTAGTGGGTTGTGCCCACCCTGGTGCCCCCCTCAGTTACCTCTTGGCTCCATAAATTCTCTTATTTGATATAAAAAATCCTCGCAAAGTTTCGTTCCATTCCAAGAACTTTTATTTCTGGACAAAAATAACACCATGGTAGTTCTGCTGAAAACAACGTCAGTCCGGGGTTAGTTTCATTCAAATCATGCAAATTAGAGTCCAAAATAAGAGGAAAAGCATTAGGAAAAGTAGAAACATTGGAGACGTATCAACTCCCCCAAGCTTAAACCTTTGCTTTCCTCAAGCAATTCAGTTGATAAACTGAAAGTCAAAAACAAAAACTTTTATGAACTCTTTTGCTTAAATAGCACCCAGGTTTTCAGTAAAGATTATAACTAACCACATCGACAATAAATCTTAAAAATTATATTAACTCGTATCAATGACATAATCAACTAGAGAGCAAAAATAAAACATCTCAAATAGCATCACGTTGTCAAAACAACCATGATTTAATATGACAATAGTGGTATCTCGCTAGCCCTTTCTGAGACCGCAAAACATAAATGCAGAGCACCCCCAAAGTTCAAGCAGCGACTAAACATTGTAATTCATGGTAGAAAAGATCCAGTCATGATGCACCCAACATTAGCTACACACAATGCATCAGCATGACAACAATGCTCTCAGGTTCTGGCGCTTATTCGAGAAGGTGGTGACACATCATAAAAGTAAATAGATAGTCCCTTCACAGAGGGAAGCAGTGATTTGCAGAGGTGCCAGAGCTCAAGTTTTTAAAACAAAGGTAAATGATATTTTGAGACATGCACCCTTCTCATTTACTTCACGACCATCAGTTATCAATATCTTCCATGCTAAACACGCTAGTGGCAGTTCCCAAGCAGAAATGTAAAGGTTATGAC
Organism: Triticum aestivum; assembly: GCF_018294505.1. Lineage (NCBI taxonomy): Eukaryota > Viridiplantae > Streptophyta > Magnoliopsida > Poales > Poaceae > Triticum > Triticum aestivum. Next base: position 449,908,197 of record NC_057813.1, read on the forward strand.
TCCATTGGGAGTTTTTGTTTGATTATTTGTAAGTTCTTTTCTTTTTGCAGTTTGGGACTGGGCATCCCTATTACCGCCTTTTTCTCGTGCGATGGCGAGTGAATAAACACTTGACTTGAGAATAATCCGCTTAGCATGGAAGATACCGACTACCTCATGTCGTTCCATGAATGATCCAGGCACATAAAAAGGATATTTACTTGAAGTTTTTAGAGATGGCACATGCAAATTTACTTAGGACGGCAGGGTAATACCACATATAGGTAGGTATGGTGGACTCATTTGTAATAACTTGGGTTTTAGGTTTGAGATGTACAAGCAGAGTTCCCACTTAGTACAGGCGAAGGCTAGCAAATAGGTTGATAAGCGGCCAGCTAGAGAGCAACAACGGTCATGAACATGCATTATGCATAAGTAACATTGGATACTAGCATGAGTAGGATATGAACACCATGAACATAAATATCATAGAGGCTATGTTGGTTTTGATTCAACTACATGCATGAACATGTGTCAAGTCAAGCCACTCGAACATTCAGAGGAGGATACCATATCATCATACTACATCACAATCATTTTAACGCAATGTTGATATCCAAGATAAGTCATTATTCACTCCTAGCTACTTATGCATGGCATGAGAAACTATAATCTCTAATTGTCATTGCAAACATGTTTGATTATAATAGGCTGAATCATGGATACTAGGTTAAACATATTTACAAAAACAGAACAAGTCGAGTTCATACCCGTTTCTCTCTGCCACGGCCAGTTCATCTAATATCATCATTGTTGCCTTTCACTTGAACAACCGAACGATTTGAAATAATAATAGTGCAAGAGTGCCGTGGACTAAGCTGGAATCTGCAAACATTTTATTCAAGAGGAGAAGACAAGGTAATATGGGCTCTTTGTTAGATCAACAATGCAAATGAGAGCCACTCAACATTTTCATCGTGGTCTTTTCCTCACTATGACTCAATAAAAGGAAAAGAAATTCAGAGAAACACACTGAAATATTTTGGAGTTTTTGTTTTTTCGAAAGCAAGCAAATGAAAAAGGGAAAAGCAAAAACGAGAAAACTATTTACATGGGAAAGCTCCCAACAAGTAAAAGAAGAACAAGGAAATCTTTTTGGGTTTTTCTTTTTAGTGCTACAACAATTTAAACTAGGAAGAAAAATCAAAAAGAAGCAAGAAACATATTTTTGGATTTTCTCGAAGTTTTTCAAACATACAAGAAGAAAGCAAGAAAATAAATTAAACATGGATGATACAATGAAAAAGTGTGGATACCAACAACTAGAATGAAATGTGTGAACATGGATGTAATGTCGGTGGGAATACATACTCCCCAAGCTTAGGATTTTGACCTAACTTGGTAATCACCAGTCGTAGAAGCCATGAGGTCCAACGTTGAAGTGCTGGGGAGCAGGCACCATAGGGTCCCACTGCTGAGGCTCTGCTTGTGCCACCGCCATGTTGATCTAGTAAGCGACAATGTCCTGAGGCATAATCATGTATCCGTTCCTGGCAACATAATCAAACAAAGCAGGTGCAGGCAAGGGAATAATATCATGAGTAGTCTCACTAAAAACTAAATTATAAGGCAAGTCAATATCAGGGTAGTCAGCAACAAGAAACTGATGGTCCTTCATAGCTGCTCTATCTAGGTAAACCTTGGTCAAGGGGTGATCATGCTGACGTATCTGCACATTGAAGTGAGTCGCCAAGCGAGTAGCGTAAATGCCCCCATGTATTTTACCCTTGAATCTGTTAAGGTGAAGGCGATGTGCCACAATAGCTCGCAAGCTATAAGTGTTGTCGCCATAAAATGCGCGAGGCAAAACATCAAAGTCTGGGGCGCTAAGTGAACCCACCTTCTCTCTCGATAGCAAGCACTTTGCGATAAATAAGGCAAAAGAATGCATGGCATGAAATTGCAAGCTAACAACAGTGGTGCCCGAAACTCCTCTCTCATCCCCCACTATCAGAGTATGGTAAAAACCATCAAACTCTAAGGGCCTAGGCTCTACCAAACCCACATCAGAAGGAAGCATGCATATGTCACAAAATTCAATAAGTGGGATCTGACGGTGTTCAACATATAAATCAAATGACACCTCAGGTGGATTATTCCTAGGATGAAAATGAAAGTTTTGCACAAAGGATTTTGTGAGTAGATGATGCAGTTCGCATTCAGCTGCGATGAAGTCGGTGAGGCCGGCATTAGCAGCATATTGGTTAAACTCTTGGAGGATTCCGGCCTCTTCCATGAACGCATTATGCAGCCACTCGCATGGCCGTAGTTCCGCCAACCTCGGGGTATGAAGATCATTGTCAAATGACTACCCAATAACCCCCTTGGAGTTCTTCTTGGAAGCAAACTTCCTAAAGAAACTCATCTTTTTCCTATGAACCAAATTCTGAAGTTTTTAGTGCACAAAATTTTTCAACAAAATTGATAGCAACTACTCATAGAGATGTATAGAGGACATAGCAAGCATTCAAACTACTTACAACTCTAAGAATTCAACATGCAACCTCATCTACAGCAGCACCAAGAGTAGCTAATTATTCTAAATATAAACCACTAAAACAAAAACTAATTGGACACATGGAGGAGTCACATACCAAGCAACAAATCCCCGAAGCAGTTTTGGAAACGGAGCTTCAAGCAAAGAGATCGAAATCTGCGGTTTTGGGAGCAAGAACACGAGAGAGAGAGAGAGAGAGAGAGAGGAGAGAGAGAGTGGTAGTGATTTTTTTTCTGGGTGAATGGAGTGATGTGGGAAGAAGAAGTAAGTGAGGGGGCCCACATGGGGACCACAACCCACGAGGGCGTGCCTAGGGGGTACTGGCGCGCCCAGGTGGGTTGTGCCCACCTGATGCACCTCCCTCTGATATTATTTGCACCAGAAACTTAGAAATATTCAGGAAAAAGTCATGTAAAATTTTCAGGGCATTTTGAGAACTTTTATTTTTGGGTCATTTTTTATTGCATGGAAAAAGCAAAAAACAGACAAAGCATGACATTTTTATTTTATTTAACTAAGAAAATTAGAAAACAAAAGGTAGGGACAGAAGGTAGTGCTTACTAAATTTATCAACTTCATACCTCTCAAAAATGATCCATTAATAAGGTTGATCAAGTCTTATTAACAACCACTTTCGATTAATATGAAACCGAAGAACTTTCGTAAATCACTAAGTTACCTCAATGGGGATAAGAATGTCCAACAATAATCATTTCATATTTCTTTTTAACATTAGGTAAAGGTAGTTGAAAGCTTCCAATAGTGATTGTCGGAGATTTTTCCATAACATTAATACCAGTCACTTGGAATTGTTTCTTCGGAAAGTGCACCATATGCTCATTACCATTGATATGAAAAGTGACCTTGCTTTTATTGCAATCAATAACAGCCCCAGCACTGTTCAAGAAGGGTCTACCAAGGATAATCGACATGTTGTCGTCCTCAAGCATCTCAAGTATAACAAAGTCAGTCAAAATAGTAACATTAGCAACAACAACGGGCACATCCTCGCAGATACCGATAGGTATGGCAGTTGATTTGTCAGCCATTTGCAACGATATTTCAGTAGGTGTGAGTTTATTCAAATCAAGTCTTTTATGTAAAGAGAAAGGCATACCACTAACACCAGCTCCCAAATCAAAAAAGCAGTTTTCACATAAATTATTTTAATGGAGCAAGGTATAGTTGGTATTCCCGGATCTCCAAGTTTTTTAGGTACTCCATCTTTAAAAGTATAATTAGCAAGCATAGTGGAGATTTCATCTTTCGGTATTTTTCTCTTATTAGTGATGATGTCTTTCATATACTTTGCATAAGGAGGCATTTTCAAGATATCAGTTAAGCGAGTTCGCACAAAAACTGGCCTGAACATTTCAGCAAAGCATTCAAATTCTTCATCATCTTTCTTTTTAGTTGACTTAGGTGGAAAGGGCATAGGCTTTTGAACACATGGTTCTCTTTCCATACCATGTTTTCTAGCAACAAAGTCTCTTTTATCATATCTTTTATTCTTAGGTTGTGGGTTTATCAAGATCAACAGCTGGTTCTATCTCAACATCATTATCTGGTTCTTTATCATTTGGTTGAGTGTCTTCATGAACCTCATAATTATATTTTTCATTATCAGAAGGTGAGTGTTCATTACCATATTGAGTTTCGGCATCAGAGGTAGAAACTTCATTATCTTTATCAGGAGGTTTTTCTATTTTAGGTTCACTAGAGGCAGACAAAGTCCTATTATTTTTCTTCTTATTTTTCTTTTTAGAAGGACTAGTGTAGTGGTGTTGTTCCTTTGTGAATCCTGTTCAATTCCCTTTGGGTGTCCCTCAAGATAAAGTTGTTCCCGAGTCATTTTACCTCCTCTAGTTGCTACTCTAACAGCAAAGTCACTTATATTATTGTTCATTTCATTAAGTAACTCTCTTTGAGATTTAGCAACTTCTTCTAATTGAGTTTGAACCATAGAGGCATGCTTTCCTACACCTCTAACACCATTTGAGATTCTAAATAACAAGTCACTTAAGCGAGCAATCATATCAGAGTTGTATTTCAGTTGTTTCATAACATTTGCATTGAAGTGATCTTGCTTTCTAATGTAATTATCAAACTCATAAAGTCATTGACTTGGATGTTTATTACGAGGATCATCACTATCATTGAATTTCATTAAAGATTTTACCTCCACCACCTTAGGTAGTGGTGGTGCTTCAAGCCCATGTATTTCTTTGATAGGTGGTAAATTTTTAACATCCTCGGCCTTAATATCTTTTTCCTTCATAGTTTTCTTTACCTCTTGCATATCTTCAGGACTAAGATATAAGATACCCCTCTTCTTCGGAGTGGGTTTAATAGGTGTTTCAGGAGGAGTCCAATCATCATAATTTTTCAATATGTTATACAATAATTCCTCAGCTTGCCCAATAGTTTGTTCCCTGAAAACACAACCAACACAACTATCTAGGAAATCCCTAGAATCATCGATTAGTCCATTATAGAAGATATCAAGTATTTCATTATTCTTAAGAGGATGATCAGCCAAAACATTAAGCAATTGGAGAAGCCTCCCCCAAGCTTGTGGGAGACTCTCTTCTTCAATTTGCACAAAGTTAAATATTTCCTGCAAGGCAGCTTGTTTCTTATGAGCAGGGAAATATTTTTCAGAGAAGTAATAGATCATATCCTGGGGACTAAACACACAACCAGGAGCAAGAGTATTGTACCAAGCTTTAGCATCACCCTTTAAAGAGAGCGGAAATAACTTGAGAATATAGTAATAGCGAATCTTCTCATCATGAGCAAAAAGGGCAGCTATATCATTCAACTTAGTAAGATGTGCCACAACAATTTCAGTTTCATAACCATGGAAAGGATCAGATTCAACCAAAGTGATTAACTCTAGGTTGACAGAGAAGTCATAATCGTTATCATCAATAAAAATAGGTGAAGTAGCAAACTCGGGATCACATTTCATTTTAGCATTCAGAGATCTTTCTTTATACTTGCATAATAATTTCTCTAGATCATCTCTATCCTTACAAGCAAGAATATCTCTAGTTGCCTCCTCACTCATAGTATAACCTTCTGGTACCTTTGGCAATTCATATCTAGGAGGACTAGTTCTAGTGGGTGTTTCGATATTTTTAGTTTCAAGTTCATCATGAGATTCAACAATATCATGTTGCCTTACTCTAGCAATTTGTTCATCAAGAAATTCACCTAGTGGCACATCATCATCAAGCAAGGTACTAGCATCATCATGAGTAACATTCATAGCCGAAGTAGCATCATCAATAACTTGCAACATATCATAATTAATAGCATAGCATGTTCTGGTGTTGCAAGTTTACTTATAACAGAAGGTGGATCTAAAGCAGAGCTGGATGGCAGTTCCTTACCTCCCCTCGTCTTTGAGGGAAAAATATTAGTCTTAGCATCCTTCAGATTCTTCATAGTGATAATATGATAATAATCCCAAGTGACTCAATGAATATAGCTATGCTCCCCGGCAATGGCGCCAGAAAAAGATCTTGATAACCCACAAGTATAGGGGATCGCAATAGTTTTCGAGGGTAGAGTATTCAACCCAAATTTATAGATTCGACACAAGGGGAGCCAAAGAATATTTGAAGGTATTAGTAGCTGAGTTGTCAATTCAACCACACCTGGAGATTAATTATCTGCAACAAAGTGATTAGTAGCACAGTAATATGATAGTTTTGATGATAGCAGCAGTAGCAACGGTAACGGTAACAATGATAGCAGTGATATTGTAGCAGTAACGATATCAGTAGCAGCAGTAGTAACTTAGCAAGAACAATATAAGATAAATTCGTAGGCATTGGATCGGTGACTCGTTGGATGATATTCATCATGAGACAGTTATAACCTAGGGCGATACGGCACTAGCTCCAGTTCATAAATATAATGTAGGCATGTATTCGATAAATAGTCATACGTGCTTATGGAAAGAACTTGCATGTCATCTTTTTTCCTACCCTCCAGTGGCAGCGGGGTCCTATTGGAAACTAAGGGATATTGAGGCCTCCTTTTAATACAGAACCGGAACAAAGCATTAACACACGTTGAATACATGAACTCCTCAAACTACGGTCATCATCGGGAGTGGTCCCGACTATTGTCACTCCGGGGTTGCCGGATCATAACACGTAGTAGGTGGACTATAACTTGCAAGATCGAAAGAACATGGATAAAAAGGTTATAACATAAACAGTTCAGATATGAAATCATGGCACCTGGGCCCAAAGTGACAAGCATTAAGCATGGCAAAGTCATAGCAACATCAATCTCAGAACATAGTGGATACTAGGGATTAGGCCGTAACAAAACTAACTCGATTACATGATGAATCTCATCCAACTCCTCACCGACCAGCAAGCCTACGAAGGAATTACTCACTCTTGGTGGGGATCATCATGGAATTGGCGATGGAGATGTGTTGGTGATGACGAAGATCGAAGATCCCCCTCTCTGGAGCCCCAAACGGACTCCAGATCTTGCCTCTCGATGAAGAACAGGAGACAGCGGCGGCTCGGTCTCGTGAAACATGATAGTTCTTTCTCCCTGATTTTTCTGGAATAATGGGATTTTATATCGTCGGTTTTAGGGTCAGCGGGGCCATCAGGTGGGCAGCACCCACCTGGGCGCGCCTGGGTGGGGTGGTAGGCGCGCCCTGGCGGGTTGTGCCCACCCAGGTGCCCCCTCAGGTACCTCTTGGCTCCATAAATTCTCTTATTTGATATAAAAAATCCTCGCAAAGTTTTGTTCCATTCCGAGAACTTTTATTTCTGCACAAAAATAACACCATGGTAGTTCTGCTGAAAACAGCGTCAGTCCGGGGTTAGTTTAGTTCAAATCATGCAAATTAGAGTCCATAACAAGAGGAAAAGCGTTAGGAAAATTAGATACATTGGAGACGTATCAACCACTACCACCTAGCCACAAGGCCTTGCAAGTGTTTCTCTAGGTTTATCAACAGCTCCGGCTACAATTTCGCTACGGTGGACACCACCAATGATCTAAAAGCACCCAAGGTTTCGGGCTTGAAATGTCGGAATCTTGTCAACATCCAGGACCACTACAAGGTCTGGGGCAGCGACAACACCAAACAGAACTCCCTGGGTGACCTCGCCGGCCATCATTGACCCCTACTACATGAAGATGAAGGATGAGAGCAAGAAGGACAAGAAAGCCTGGCACAGTGTTTGGCATGAGAGACTGGATGAACAACACGTCAAGTATGCGGCCAAGGACGCGTACACAAGGTACGAGATGTACATGCGGATCGTTGACATGAGGAACTGTCTTCTTCATGCCCCAGACGAGGTATCGAGTCATAGAGCAGCGGCGGGAGCATCACATGAAGTAGATGACTAGACGATCATTTCTCGTAATTTTTTTGAAACGGAATTTCTCCTACTTTAGAATGCATGCAATTGTTTATTGAGGTGTGTGCGAATGATCTGTATAGTCACTTATGTAATTGGATGTTTATTTCAGTTATACACACACACGTTATTCTTCTGTAGACAAAGAAAATCACACGGCTTATTAGCATCAATCTTCTGTGTTATTATTGGTCTTCGCACACATTTCTGATCATGGACCTGTTTGCCGCGTATCACACACATCTTGTTTAGTTGAACCGTTTCCATTGTGTTGCGTAATAAAGGCTGCAAAGAGGGATCTACAGCAGCAAGGACCAGTTTCTCTATCGATAGCTCATCTAACAGAACTCCCAAGTTAACTGTGCTGAGGCTGGAGTAGTCATGAGATGGGTGACCGGATGGGAAGTGGACTCGATATTAACTAGTTGGATGGGTAACTGCAAAGGTTTATTATAAACCTTTGTAGTGACCCATCCATCTAGTTAATATCGAGGTCTTTGTTTTGTAATTTTTGACATTTTTTGTTTTTTGAACACATGTTGATTGGCTTGCAGAAGGTCTATCTCGTTACTTTTTGATAATTTTTGTTTTTGAACACGCAAATTAACCTCTGTGTACTTTTTCTCAAATTAACCTTCTAGCCTGTTTGCCACGTATCACACACATCTTGTTAAGTTGAACCGTTGATGTTCTCTTCCATAATCCAAACAGTTCATTCGAGTGAACTGTATGCCATATATCACTCACACCTTGATTTGGCTGACCATTTCTGTTGCTTTCCCTAATAGCAAACAGTTCATCAGAGCGAACTGTATGCCGTATATCGCACACACATTGATATGGCTGCCCATTTCTATTGTTTTGCCTCATCGCAAATAGTTCGAATGGACTAACCGTGTGCCCTGCATCGCACACATAACTAAATTCTGAACTATGTTTGATGACTCCACCATCGCAAATGTTTTGCACCTTTTTTGACGATTCTTTTATACCACCATTTGCGATTAATGCATCGCACACAGTTCCGTGAAAGGGTCTCTGATAGTAGTGTCGCGTTAGCAGCATCCTGCAGTAGTGTGAGCAGAAGACAACACAGGACAAGTAGATCGAGACACAGGCTGCCTTCAACACACAGATCACGCAGGAGCTGCGCGGCCTCACCAAGTAGCTGGATCTAACCCAAACCAACGTTGATGCAATGCTCAAGGCGGACGAGGGTTCCAGTTGGCCCGCGGGATCAGCCACCACCATCATTGCCATGCCTCCACAACCCCAGGCTTCCGCACAACAGTAAGAACCACCACCGTCTCCGCACACACCCACTGATCCGGTCCACCCTGTGCCTACCCATGCTCGTTTGGGCGACACGCGACCGCTGCTCATTTAGGTTCCCCAAAAAGCCAGCTCCTTGGTGACCGTGGTCGTGACTTCGCCTATGGCGTTCCACAATTATGGCGGGTACCACAAGCCCCCGAAGCATGATTTTCTGTGGTTCGATGGCACTGCTCCATACCTATGGCTCGATCGATGCCTTGCGTACTTCAGCTCTACAAGGTTGTGTCATACAATTGGGTGGCCACCGCCACATGCTACATCAATGTACAAGCAACCCACTGGTTGCAGGCATTTCGTCGAACACATCCTGGGCTGCATGGGAGCTGTTCACTGTCGCAGTGTTGGAGGAGTTCGCATGAACGAGTCCAAGATGCTCATGCACAAGCTGCTCCAACTGCGCCAGACCGACACTATCACCGAGTACCACACCGCCTTTGATGAACAGATGTACCACCTGTTGGCGTTGGATCCATCCATCAACACCAAGTTCTTCATGACTCAGTTTCTCCTTGCTTGAAGGATGAGCTCCGAGCAACTATGGTCTATGCGGTTGCAAGATCCATCGAGCATCACGCGTGCCTCGGTGTTGGCGCTTATCCATGAAGATGAATTGGACACCACGCAAGCATGACCATGCATCACACCGGCAGGACAACCTCCTCTAGTGCCCTTGGTGCCGCCACATGTTGTCGCTCCACTCCGTGCGCAGGGGGACGACTTTGCACGTGAGCAACAGCTACATGACTTCTGGTGTGCCAACAACCTATGCTTCAAGTGCGGGGATCACTGTTCGCGGGAACATTGCTTGGGCCAGCCCGGACATAGATGCTAACCATCCGTGTGGGCGACCATGGTGAGGTCCTCCCTGACAAAGTCATCCATGCTCTAAAGCTCCTATATGATCTAGCCCCGGCCGCGTCGGCCGGGTCCACCTCAGAGTGCTATGTTTTGTCTCCTTAGGTGCTTGATGGAACAGATTTCTCCACCACCATCAACCTCCGTGCCTTGGTGGGAAATCAAGTGATGTTACCGCTGCTCGATTCAGGCAGTACTCATAGTTCTATGAACAAGTCCTTCATCAGCACATCAGCGCCACAACTCAAGAACTGCCGGCGGTGGAAGTATGCGTCGCCAATGGGGACCGCCTCACTGTGATAGCATCATCCCCGAGCTCAAGTGGTGGATGCAGGGGCAGACCTTCTCCATGACCATACGCGAACTGGAGATCGGTGCCTACAATGGCATACTGGGCATGGATTGGCTCGCCTAACACAGTCCCATGACTTGTCACGGGCAAGACAAGTGGTTGAACTTCAAACGGGATGGCAGACAAGTCACACTCCAAGGAGTGCAACCCAAGACAACCACGTCCATCATGGTCGTGGAGCCTGCAGAGCTGCACAAGATGATTGTCGGTAATGACATCTGGGCCATGGCGATGGTCAATGCCTGTGCACCCGTGTCCGGGCCCCACAAGCGCACCAGCACCACCCCAGTCAGCGATCTCCTCAAATAATTTTCTGACGTCTTTGCCGCATTGCACGGCCCACCACCTCAACGCCGGCATGACCATGAATTACGTTGGTCGAGGGTGTGCTTCGGGCAAACACCCACCCATACTGCTACTCACCACTCCAAAAGGATGAGATCAAGCACCAGCCGCGTGAAATGCCGGACTCGGGCGTGATCACACACAGTGTCAGCTCATAAGCGCCCCCCGTCCTCCTGGTCAAGAAGAAGGATGTCATGTGGCGGTTCTGCATGGACTATCGCAGGCTCAACGACGCCACGATCAAGAACAAGTTCCCGCTCCGCATCATCGATGAATTACTAGAAGAATTGGCCGACACGCAGTCTTCTCCAAGTTGGACTTGCGCATCGGCTACAACCAAATATGCATGCACGACGAGGTCAAAGCAAAGACCGCGTTCAAGATGCACCATGTGCATTTCCAATTCCAGGTGATGTCGTTCGGCCTCTTCAACGCGCCGACCACGTTCTAGTGCTTGATGAATGCCATATTCAGTAAGTGTGTGCAGAAATTTGTAATCATTTTGCTTGATGATATCTTGGTCTTCAGTGAAACCATGGAGGAGCACATCGAACACATTTGGCCCGTATTCCAGCTGCTCTGAGAGCACCAACTTCGCTTGTGACCACATCAACTACCTTGGGCACATGATCTCCAAGGATGGCGTCACCAAGGATATGGAGAAAACATAGTCCATGGCACAATGTCCTACACCGATGAACGCGATGGAGCTGCGGTGGTTCCTCAGCCTCACCGGCTACTACAGGAAATTTGTGCCTCACTACGGCGTCATTACCAAGCCCCTATGCAGATGCTCACCAAGATAGGGTTTATATGGAACGAGTGATGACCCACAAGTATAGGGGATCAATCATAGTCCTTTTAATAAGTAAGAGTGTCGAACCCAATGAGGAGCAGAAGGAAATGACAAGTGATTTTCAGCAAGGTATTTTCTGCAGGCACTAAAATTGTCGGCAACAGATAGTTTGATAGAAAGATAATTTGTAACGAGCAAATAGTAGTAATGGTAACAAAAGTGCAACAAGGTAGCCCAATCCTTTTTGTAGCAAAGGACATGCAGGAACATTCTCTTATAATAAGCAAATCGTTCTTGAGAACACAAGGGAATTTCATCTAGTCACTTTCATCATGTTTGTTTGATTCACGTTTGTTACTCTGATAATTTGATATGTGGGTGGACCAGTGCTTGGGTGCTGTTCTTACTTGAACAAGCCTCCCACTTATGATTAACCCTTCTCGTAAGCATCCGCAACTATGAGAAGAATTAAGATAAATCTAACCATAGCATGAAACATGTGGATCCAAATCAGCCCCTTACGGAATAGCGCCTAAACTAGGGTTTAAGATTCTCTCACTCTAGCAACCCAACATCTAGTTACTACTCCACAATGCTTTCCCTTAAGCCCAATGATGGTGAATGTCATGTAGTCGGTGTTCACATAACACCACTAAGGGAAACAACAACATACATATCATCAAAATATCAAATGAATACCAAATTCACACGATTACTTATGACAAGACTTCTCTCATGTCCTCAAGAACAAAACTACCTACTCACAAATAATATTCATGTCCAAGATAGAGGAGTATTGAATAGCATAATAATGGATCTAAACACATAATCTTCCACCAAATAAACCGACTAGCATCAACTACGAGATGTAATCAACACTACTAGCAACCCACATGTACCAATTTGAGGTTTGGATACAAAGATTGAAAACAAAAGATGAACTAGGGTTTGAGATGAGATGGTGCTGGTGAAGATGTTGATGAAGATTGATCCTCCACGATGAGAGGGTTGTTGGTGATGATGATGGCTTCGATTTCCCCCTTCCGGAGGGAAGTATCCCCGGCGGAATCGCTCCGCCGGAGAGAAAAGGTGCTCCTACCCAAGTTCTGCCTCAAGATGCACTACAAAAAAAAGACACATCCGTGACATTTTGGGCCGAACGAAAACTTTTTCTGTCATACATATGACACTTCTATGACGATAATTGTGAAAAAACCTGGTATCATCATAGATGTGGTGGGATCCTACTTCTATGACAAAAAATCATGACAAAAAATGGGCTTTTCATCCTGGGAGGGCCGGAGACGCAGCTGCATGACATTCTTTGGGCCGTCCATGACGGAAAAAACCGTGGTAGAAGCGAGGGCAAGGAAAATTTTGGGGAGTTCCCGGTTACGGTGGGCAGTCGGGGGCCGAGCGATGCGCGTTTCTCTCGTACACGTACGCGCGTGTGTGCGAGGCATTGGCTCTAACTGAACCCGAGCGAGGCATTGGGCTCTAACTGAACCCGAGCGATTGCACTGCAGGCTACGCGTTACTAAACCCAAGCGATCGATCGATGGCTGTTAATTGAACCCGATCGAGCGATTCTTTCGCTACTGCTGCTAACTGAAGCCGATCGATGCTGCCTCTCTGGATGAATAGTGAGCATTGCAGGGGGGGTTGGATGAACAGTGAGCGGTGGTGTTGCCTCTGGATGAACAGGACCCCGTGGTGTGGAGGGCTGGATGAACAGTAGATGGTGGAGGGGTACCCGTGGAGGGGTCGTTGAACAGTAGCTGGTGGAGTAGCGTGCGATGGAGGCTGGATGAACAGGAGCCCGTGGAGGCTGGAGGAGGTCGACGGTAGCCCGTCGAGGCTGGAGGAGGTTGAGGGTGGAGATGAACAATATCCCGTGGAGTCCCGTTTTGCAGTACGCCACACCCCTCCCGATGAACAGGACCCCCGTTTCGACCGTAGCGCTCCAACACAAGTCCGTTTCGTCCGTTTTGCGGTACGCCACACCCCTCTCGATCAATAGGACCCCCGTTTCGACCGTAGGAGGTCCGTTTCCTCCGTTTTGCGGTACACCACACCCCTCCCGATCAATAGGATCCTCGTTTCGATCATAGGAGGTTTGTTTCCTCCATTTTGCGGTACGCCACACCCCTCCCGATGAACAGGATCCCGTTTCGAACATGGCCAATCGAACACAAGGTTGTTTCCTCCGTTCTGTGGTACACCAGGCCTCGTTTCCGTCGCCTGTTCCATCCAAGCCGGTTGGCTCCCACGTGTTCCGTTGCCTCGCGATGAATACGATGCATTCCGTTGCCTCCCCATGAACACGATGCATTCCGTTGCCTCCCCATGAACACGACGCACGCCGTTGCCTCCCCATGAACATGACGATGACACTGTTTCTCCGTTCCGACCCAGCCATGTACACGAGCCCTGGCCATACGTATGCACGAGTAGGCGTTCGAGACCCCGCCCGTATGTACACATACATGGCCGTATTTTCTTTCTTGCACCCTGGCCGCTGTATGTACGTGTACATGCTACATGCGCGCCTCTACATCGACCAGTATATATGTACGTACACATTCGCGACCAGAAGGACAACGCTACGTATGCTTCGACCAGGTGGGTCCCGACTGTCAGGCACTTCCTTGCCTGCGAAGATGTAGCTGGTGGGTCCCAGCAGTCAGGGGGGCGAATCTTTTTTTTTGCCCGGACGCACTTCCTTGCGTGCGAAGATGTAGCTGGTGGGTCCCAGCAGTCAGGGGGAAATGTTTTTTCGCGAAATACGATGTCCCGTCCGGTGGGTCCCTGCTGTCAGGTGGAGGAATAATTATTTTGCGCATAATAAGGAGGCACTTCCTTGCTGCGGCCATGGACCCAGCTGTCAGCCTCTCCACGTACAGTCCACGTTCGATGGAAGCCATTCCTTGACCATGTTGACCACGCCGCGCCGAGAGAACCAGGGCGGTGGACGACGGCGAGGCCTAGGAAGGGGACGATGTGGAGTCGAGGAAGACGTGGTAGTGGATGCCCACGCGTAGAGGAGTACGAGGGTTCACTTGTTCACTGCGGTGTGAGGCTGCCGTCGCCGCAGAATAACAGGGGGTGTGGGTGAGTAGAGGGATGGCCTGGCCAGCGGTGGGAGTAGTAGGGGGTGGTGAGGCCTCCGCCGCATCATAGCCGGCCACGGGAGGCAGTAGCACGAGGCACGACCGGCGCTGGTTTGAGCGGCTGGAGCAAGAAGACCAGAGGTTGAATAAGCACTACGGCCGTTGGATGGACATCATATGGTCACTAGAGCTAGAATCATGCATATTGACTAAGTTGACAAAGCCCTCCGTCCCCGTCAACTTAGTAGGCCCACAAGTCAGCCTACCACAATACTGGGTCCCAGCTAACAGGGGGAGTATTCATTTTATTGTGCGTAATAAGGAGGCACTTCCTTGCGTGCGAAGATATAGCTGGGTGGGTCCGAGCTGTCAGCGGGGGTAACGTTTTTTCGTGAAATACAGAGGCCCTTTCGGTGGGTCCCCGATGTCTGGTGGAGGAATCATTATTCTGCGTGTAATAAGGAGGCATTTCCTTGCGTGCAGCCATGGACCCAACTGTCGGCCTCTCCACGTACAGTCCACTTCAGATGCATGTCGGTCGTTGACCATGTTGACCAGGCCGTGTCGAGAGCACCAGGGAGGTGGACGACACCGAGGCCTAGGAAGGGAACGACACGGAGGCAGGGAAGACTTGGCAATTGTTTCCCATGCGGAGGGGAGTACGGCTGTACGAGGGTTTACTGGTTCGTCTGCCTTCGCCGGAGAATAACAGCAAGTGTGGGTGAGTAGAGGGATGGCTAAGCCAGCGATGGGCGTACGGTGGGGCGGTGAGGCCTGCGCGGCAGCACAGCCGGCCGTGGGGAGGTGGGAGCAGGCAGTCCCGCCGGCGCTTGTTTGAGTGGCTGGAGCAGGAAGAGCAGAGATTGAAGAAGCACGACGGCCGTTGGATGGACATCGTACGGTCACTGGAGCTAGAATCGTTCATATTGACTAAGTTGACAAAGCCCTCCGTTCCCGTCAACTTAGTAGGCCCACAAGTCAGCCTCCCACCATGGTGGGTCCCAGCTAGCAGGGGGGTATTCATTTTTCTGTGCGTAATAAGTAGGCAGTTCCGGTGGGTCCGAGCTGACAACTGGGGGAACGTTTTTTCGTGAAATACGGTGGTCCGTCCGGTGGGTCCCACAGTCAGGGGCAAACGTTTTTTTGCAAAATACAGTGGCCCATCCGGTGGGTCCCAGCAGTCAGGGGGGAACTTTTTTTTGCGAAATACTGGTGGCCCGTTCGGTGGGTCCGTGCTGTCAGGCAGAGAAATAATTATTTTGCGCGTAATAAGGAGGCACTTCCTTGCGGTTGCCGTGGACCCAGCTGTCAGCCTCTCCACGTACAGTACTCTTTCGATGGAAGTCGGACATTGACCACATTGACCACGCCGCGTCGAGAGCACCATGGCGGTGGTCGTCTACGAGGCCTAGGAAGGGGACGACGTGGAGCCGGGGAAGACGCGGCAGTGGATTCCTACGCGGAGAGGAGTACGAGGGTTCACTGATTCGGCTGCGGTGTGAGGCTGCTGTCGCCGCAGAATAACAGGGGGAGTGGGTGAGTGGAGGGATGGCCTGGCCAGCGGTGGGAGTAGTATGGGGACGGTGAGGCCTCCGCGGCAGCACAGCCGGCCACGGGAGGCAGGAGCATGTGGCACGACCGGCGCTGCTTTGGGCGGCTGGGGCAAGAAGACCAGAGGTTTAAGAAGCACTACAACCATTGGATGGACATCGTTGACCATGCCGCGTCGAGAGCACTAGGGCGATGGATGACGGCGAGGCCTATGAAGGGAACGACACGGAGCCGGGGAAGACACGGCAGTGGCAGCCCACGTGATGGAGAGTACGAGGGTTGACTAGTTCAGCTGCCGTCGCTGGAAAATAACAGGAGGTGTGGGTGAGTAGAGGGATAGATAGGCCAGGGATGCGAGTATGATGGGGCCGTGAGGCCTGCCCGGCAGCACTGCCGGCCATAGGAGGCGTGAGCAAGCGGTTCCGATGGCGTTGGTTTGGGCGGCTCGGGCAAGAAGATCAGAGACTGAAGAAGCACGATTGCCGTTAGATTGACATCTAACGGTCTAACGCTGGTAGAGTCGATTGTTGACTAAGTTTCTTTTTTGAGAAACCTTGTGTACGCATGAACTTAGTAGGCCCACAAGTCAGCCTCCAAATCTGTGGCAGACAACATAAAGCCCATTTGCTATTTTTTATAATTTGCAGCCCATTTGCTAATTCTTAAGTAATTTATTACAACCCATTTTCTGCCTAGGACCACGGTCAAAAAGTTCAACCTTATTTTGCATATTTTGGTGGAGTCCGAACTGTTGTAATCCCGAAATGATAAACATTTTTAACAACTTATTGATTTGCCAAAAAAATGTTTTGTTTTTGTAAGCAAATAAGATGTGGGACAATTGAGTTGGTTTAAGGGAAAACCAGTGGTAAAAAATTCAGCGCTGGGTGGGAAAAAGCAACAAAAATAAGGATGTAAATATGAAAAGGGAATTTTATGTGTTTTCAATATAATGATACATGTATATGAACTAGTAAAACTATAGGTAGAGATTAGAAAACGGATGTAGGACATGTGTTTCAAGAGGAAAATAAAACTGGGCTGTGTGTTTGGTTTAGTAAAAAAACTGCCTGTGGATGTTGTAAGGCAAAATATAACTAACGTTGGTGGGCCAGAGGCCAGTAGATACCTGCTGGATCTTTGTGTCCCGTTGTCGTCATGGTCTGGGCCTGTTAAAAACAAAACCAACCCTGGGCAGTCTACAGCCCAGTTGAAACTTGCTCGACCTGAAAAAACAATATACGTGCTCCATAAACGAGAGAATTCTGCAAGTACAGACTGATAACTGGGATGCAACACGGATATTGTTTTTTTATCGTGATAATAAGTGCATGCACTTGTTTTGAAAAAATTGGAGAACTGGGAATTGAAACGGCAGGTGCTTATGCTACCCATCAAATAAAAATCAGGTGCCTGAAAATTCGTTTCGAAACAAATGATTCAGCTTTATATCCACGTCGACCCTCGGCATGATGGTTGGAAGAAAATGCAAGTTCATACCAAAAGATCGTTAACAACAATACCAACTTGCGGACGACAAGGTAGTACAACTACCAATACCAAACTAACTTATAATCTTTTTACTCCTGGCCCTAGTGTTCGTCTGGTTGAAAATCTTGCAGAGGACCAGCTCCTACTCCTTCTCTTGCTCTAGGTCCCCGAGGTGGTACTGGTGCATCACCCAGTTGGTCCTCTGCTGGTCGAAGTTCTTGTTGGTGTGCAGCACCAGAACCTTTTTTGCTGCCCGTCTACCAGCCATTGACCATCACCGGCAAGCTATTGCCAGTCTTGTGCCACATCGCGTGCATGCCGCACTCCGACTGTATCTTACGACGCGTCCATGTGCCCTATTTGAACGCCCTGGAATTGCGCTGGAAGAAATGCTTCCTTAGGCCACTCAGTGTGATACCTGCAGTATTGTGGAATACAGGTTTTAGTGTACGTAGTTGGCATTTTCATAACATCTTTGGCATGTTGCAGTCGCTGTCGGTGTTCAGGGAACGGGGGTCCCCAGACTTGCCTGCTTGCGGCCTGCGGCGTGGCTCAGGTGGTGGTCCAGTATGGCCCATCTTCATCAGCGCAAGACTCAAGACCCTCGCGAGGGGCTAAGCCTAGCGGGGCGGATGCCACACGACTTCCTCAGGAACGGCCTCGCCAAGCAGGCTCGCGGGGAGGCGGAGAGATCAAGGCAGGGTACCTCGCCAGGTGCTCGTGACGCAAGCCATGATGATCGAGACCAGGCGAGCGTCGGCCTGCATAGTGTCCTTGTTTCCTCTTTGGTGCAAAAGGGGCAGGCACAGGTGTGGAGTACCGAGGCATCAGGCAAAGGTTGCCATTTCAGTGCAACGAGACCAAGACCAACAGAGCGGCAGGATGGAAATCACTGTGGAGCCCAAGACGGCGTCATCACCAGTGCCTTTGGCAGTCGAAGACCAACTTTAGTCAGGATAACTTGTACTAGATGTTCCCCTTCGAAATGGCCGTTGTTGGCGCCCTTCCCGCTCAACATTTGGGAAGAGGACCAGGGCCTCTATAAATAGAACTAGCCACCACAGAGGGAGAGGGGAGATCATAGAGTCCTAATCAGAGAGAGAGAGGCGATCGAACTCACCCAAGCAGTTCATCGCACCAGTTCAAGAACACCTCTCGCGAGGCCGTTCTTCCTTTGTACTGTTCATCATCAGCCCCTGAGGCAATCCACCACACCACACACTAGAGTAGAGTATTACACCACGACGGTGGCCCGAACCAGTATAAAACTCGTGTCCCTTGTGTTGTTCATCATTTTAGCTTAGATTATCACGAAGCGATCGAATGTGGATCCGTAGGGGGAAGATCTTCGTGCGCACCCCAGAGTTCGAACCTTAAGGGTCTGCCGGAACCCAACATCCGACATTTGGTGCGCCAGGTAGGGCTGCGCCGGAGCTCTCCCTTCTGTCGACCCGTTCTCCATCAGCACCGTGCTCCGCTCTCATGGCGGGCAATGCACCGCCTGCTTCGGCTGTCGAAGCCGGCGCAGGGACCAGGGGGCTTCGAGCCCTGGCCCCCGCCTTGCGACAGGTGCGGTGGCCGAACAAGTTCAAGCTTGACATGCCACCGCGCTACGACGGTGCAGCCGATCCGCTGGCTTTCCTGCTAGCATACGACAGGGTCATGGCTAACTGGCTGCCCATGGCCCTCACCAGCGTCCCGCGCATGTGGCTGCTCCACCTGTCAGCGGCTTCTGTGGCCTCCTGGGAGGAGTTGCGCCACCTCTTCCTTGCCCATCATGCTGCATGGGCACCCCCAGTCATCGCAGCCCTCCTGGGCGGATCACAGGCACCACCTTCGAGCCACCACGTCAAGCCGTTCATCCGCCAGATCGGTGCCGTCCTCAAGCGCCGTGAAGCCCCCCCCCCGGGCTGGGTGGCACCCAAGGCAGATTTGACCTTCAGCTCGGACGATCACCCCTCCAACACCGCCTGTGCAGGCGCACTCCCGATGTTATGCACGCCCACCATTTGCTAGGTGGCCGTCACCAGGACCCTCATCGACGGCGGTGCTGGCCTCAACGTGCTCTCGGTGGAGGCCTTCAGCCTCCTCCACGTCCCACTAGAGCGGTCTGACCCAGCAGGCCCTTCTCGGGCGTCGGAGGCAGTTCCACTGGCTCCCTGGGGCAGATCCGCCTCCCAGTGACCTTCGGCACCCACGACAACTTCCGCACGGAGCTGGTCGACTTCGACATCGCCCCCATCGGCCTCCCGTACAAAGCCATCCTCGGCTACCCGGCCTTGGCCCAGTTCATGGCGGCGACTCACCCGACTTACAACCTCATGAAGATTCCCGGGAGCAGCGGCGTCCTTACCGTGTCCGGAGACACAAGGGATGCGCTGCAGGCGCTCAAGCTCGCTTTTAAGACGGCCGCGGTGGCGCAGCCCGCCAGCACAAATACCCTCGAGCACAAGGGGGCTGCGCCGACCAAGAAGAAGCAGCTATTCACCCAAGACAAGGCGGAGACCAAGCAAGTACCCGTCGACGAGGATGGATCCTCTGGCGCCACCTTCACCATAGGTGCCAACCTCGACCCTGAGCAGGAGGAGGCCCTGGTGAAATTCCTGCGCACAAACAAAGAGGTGTTTGCGTCGGAACCTGATCAGCTAGCGGGGGTTCCAAGGGATGTGATTGAACACCATCTCAACGTATGCCCTAACATGCGTCCCGTGAAGCAGAAGGCAAGGCGACAGTCCACCGAGAAGCAGACCTTCATCGTCCAAGAAACCCACAAGTTAGAGGCAGCAGGCGTCATCCGCGAAGTTCGCTATCCTGAATGGCTGGCCAACCCTATTTTTGTGCCAAAAAAAGGGAGGAGAGGAATGCATGTGTGTGGACTTCACCAACCTCAACAAGGCCTGCCCTCAGGATACGTTCCCGCTCCCTCGCATCGACCAGATCGTCGATTCTACCACCAAGTGTGACCTGTTGTGCTTCCTGGATGCCTTCTTCGGCTATCACCAGATCAAGATGGCGGTAGAAGACGTGGAGAAAACGGCCTTCCTGACCCCGTGTGGAGTATACTGCTATACCTGCATGTCGTTCGGGCTGCGCAACACGGGCGCAACCTTTCAGCGACTGATGCACATCGCCTTGGGCAGGCAGCTCGGGAGGAACGCCGAGGCCTATGTTGATGACATCATGGTGAAGTCTCAGGAGGCGAAAACCCTGATACAGGACCTGGAGGAGACCTTCGCGAGCCTCCGTGAAGTGGATCTGCGGCTCAACCCGGAGAAGTGCGTATTTGGAGTCCCCTCGGGCAAGCTCTTGGGCTTCCTCGTGTCCCACAAGGCATCGAGGCTAACCCAGAGAAGGTCAAGGCAGTCGAAGACATGAGCCCGCCGAAGACCCTTAGAGAAATGCAGAAGCTCACCGGGCGAGTAACCTCATTGGGATGCTTCATCTCCAAGCTGGGGGAGCAAGCACTGCCCTTCTTCAAGCTGATGAAGAGGAAGGGCTCGTTCGAATGGACGGAGGAGGCCGACAAGGCCTTCCAAGATCTCAAGAAGTACCTTACCAGCCCTTCGGTGATGGTAGCTCCGCGCCCTCAGGAGCCCTTGGTGCTTTACCTTGCAGCCATGCCCTACTCAGCCAGCGCGGCCCTGGTGGCGGTTAGGGAGGAGCGCCGGGCCAAGGCCGTGCTAGCCGCAGTCCCGACCGAAGTGGAGCCAAGCCAAGCAAGCCTCGCGAAGACCACGACCGTAGCAGATGGGGATCAGCCTCAGCAGGGGGACGCACCCAGAGCAGAGGAGGCCCGGCCAGGCGACCAAGCGCTGGGGGCTTCGTCGCCTCGGGAGGCGCCTCGACCTCCGGAAGACGCAGGCCACGCCAGCACCCGCAACCTCATCGAGCATCCAGTGTACTTTGTTAGCACGGTGCTGCGGGACGCAAGGGCGTGATACCCCATGCCCGAGAAACTCCTCCTTGCATTGCTAGTGGCCTCACGCAAGCTGCGGCACTACTTTCAAGGCCATCCCATCAAGGTCGTCTTGGCATATCCCTTGGAAAGGGTACTCAGGAGCCCCAACTCAGCCGGAAGGGTCGCTGAATGGAACATCGAGCTGCAAGCGTTAATTCAGCATGACCAGAGTCATCAAGGGAGCTTCACTTGAAGATTTCGTGGCAGAATGGACGGAGGCACCAGGGCTCGAAGTGGGCGAGGATTGGTCGCTTTCCCCAGGAAGTGAAGCGCCGGACGGCTGGGTCATGTACTTCGACGGGGCATTCTCGCGACATGGCGCGGGGGCTGGCGCAGTGCTCATATCTCCCACTCAAGACAAGCTCTATTATGCCGTGTAGCTCTGCTTCCAGCATGGAGAGAAGGTCTCCAACAACATAGCAGAATACGAGGGCCTGATAGCAGGCTTGAAAGCTGCAGCCGCCTTGGGGGTAAAGCGCCTCATCATCAAGGGTGATTCACAACTCCTCGTCAACTTCTCCAACAAGGTGTACGAGCCGAAGGATGAACACATGGAAGCATATCTTGCGAAGGTCCGCAGGATGGAGAAACAGTTTTGCGAGTTGGAGTTGCAGCATGTGCCTCGCGGCACCAATCAAGAGGCTGATGACATCGCCAGGAGGGCGTCCAGGCGGTTGCCTCAGGAGCCTGGCGTCTTCGAGGAGCGACTCTTCAAACCTTTAGCGCACCATCACTATCAAGCACAGCGCAGCCTCGAGAGGAGCTCCCTCAACCGCCTGCCTCCGGAGCCCCGGCCTGCGGCCCGACCTCAAGAGCGCGCCTGCTCCTGGCGCTGGAGCCTCAGGAGGGATGTTGGACTGTGGAGTTCAAGGATTATTTGATGCAACGGATTCTGCCAGAAAAGGAGGAGGATGTGGAACGCGTGGCGCGGGAGGCCACGACCTACTGCATCAAATACGGAGAGCTCTATCGAAAGAGGCCGAATGATGTTTCCCTGCGTTGCATCTTCAGGGAGCAAGGGAAAGAGTTACTGGCAGACATTCATGGTGGATACTGCGGGCACCACTCGTCTTCACGGACACTCATCGGTAAGGTGTTTTGTAGTGGGTTCTATTGGCCAACAGCACTCAACGACGCAATTGAGCTGGTGAAGGCTTGTGAAGCTTGTCAATTCCACGCTAAGTAGATCCATTAGGCGGCTCGGGGCCTTCAGACCAGTCCCCTCTCATGGTTGTTCGCTTTTTGGGGACTGGACATCCTTGGCCCGTTTCCTCGGGCACCAGGGGGCTACCGCTACCTCTACGTCGCCATTGACAAGTTCACAAAGTGGGCAGAGGTGGAACCTGTCCGCACCATCCCGGTTAGCTCAGTGGTCATGTTCATCAAGGGCCTCGTGAGCTGGTTTGGGGTGCCTAATCGCATCATCACCGACAACAATTCACAGTTCACCAGTAATCTCTTCAAATCATATTGTGCTAACCTTGGAACGCATATATGCTACGCCTCGGTGGCACACCCTCGGAGCAACGGCCAAGCTGAACGCACCAACGCGGAGGTCCTGAAAGGCCTCAAAACCCGGACCTTCAAGAAGAAGCTGGAGGCCTGCAGCAGGGGCTGGCATGACGAGCTTCAGTTCGTGCTATGGTCTATCCGCACAACCGCTACCAAGTCGACCGGTGAAACCCCATTCTTCCTCGTCTACGGTGCTGAGGCGGTCCTTCCTCACGAGGTCAGGCATCCCTCCGCATGGGTCCTGGCTTTCGACTGAAGCACAGCAGGACGCCATGCGGGGGGTGGACCTCGTGCTGGGAGAGGAACGCCGTCGGGAGGCTGCGCTTCGGGCTGCAAGATACCAGCAGGCGTTGCGGCGGTACCACTGCCGCTACATCCGCCCCAGGACCCTTGAGCTAGGTGACCTCGTGCTCAGACGGGTGCTATCGAGGGAAGGCCTGCACAAGCTCTCGCCCATGTGGGAGGGCCCGTTCAAGGTTGTTCATGTCTCCAGGCCTGACGTCGCACGCTTAGAGACTCAGGAGGGGGTGCCCATACCGAACGCGTGGAACATCCAGCACCTCCGGAAGTTCTACCCTTGAAGAAAGGCCCAGCGCCTGTAAAGAAGGCCCGACGCCTGTGAAGCTAGACGAACCAAGAAAGGCACAGTGCCTGTGAATAAGGCCAACGCCTGTGAAGCTCATCGCCCCGAGAAAGGCCCGGAGCCTGTGAAGAAGGCCAATGCATGTGAAGCTCGCCGCCCGTGACACCCTCACGTAATAATGAGTTGGGGCTGTACATGCCCCGAAGTCTCCGGAGAGCTGCCCACGGGCCTCGGGGGCTCCCGCCCACGCCCAGTGGCAGCACTTAGCTCCGCGCTGGTGAGAAGACGTCGAAGACTAGATTAGGTGCCGGACACGACTTTTTCATTGCTTTCTGCAGTTGGCTTCTTCGTCCCTATTTGAAGTTTTATTGGAGTTGCTTTTAGCGTTGTTGCCGTCCCCGACCTATGACTCTTTGTCTTTGTCGCCTACTTGACTCGTTTTCTCTCTCGCAAGTCTCGCGAGGGGGCTACGCGGGTGCCCTCGCGAGTGTTTTCTAACCCAGTCTTGCGAGGGTTTCCTATCCAAGTTCGGCGCGGGAGCACTCCTCCCGGTCCGTGCCCCACGGGCATCGCGACGCGAACACAGGACCTGAGCCGGTTGCCCTCACGACCGAGACCGGAAGTTACCTCTCCTGACTAATCCTTGCATGACGCAAAGCGCGCGACGAGGCCTCAGCCTCGAGAAGCGAAAACTACGGCAAGTCCCCCTGAGCTAAGTAAATCCTACACGTGAGCACGCGACACCAAAACGCAGCACGGGAATAATGAAAATAGCATAATAGTTAATGGCAACAGTCCAGCATGCCCCTGCGGGGCCCTACACTACTCTCTCTTTGCGCAGGAAAGGGAGGAAAACAAAATAGGCGCAGCTTGCTCGGCACCGACTCGTGGCGAGGGCTCGTACTGCCTCCGGAGCTCAGTCAGACCCTTCCTCACGCTTGACCGAGGCGCGACGGCAGGCTGACTCGCTACCTTCCTCAAGGCGAGCGCGACGGTGCGGAGGCTGGTCGCGGCCACCGCTGGAGGAGCTGCCATCCGAAGGGGAGCCGCCGAGGTTTGGCGAGCTGCGAACACCGCCGGCCATGCGCCCGCCTTCATCTTCATCTAGACCATCGCCGAGGCTGGGCACCCGGCCATCGTCATCGTCTTGAGGGCAGCACCCAATGCTGCGGTCATCTTCTTCGAACACCCTCACGTAGAGGGTGGCATCGCCGTCGAACTTGAAGTGCAGGGTGCACCTCCGGCTCAGGCCACGCGTGCGGGCAAACATTTGCCAGCCGCGGGTCAGGGCCACATACCGGCGACGGAGATCTCCAGTGAGGCCTAAGAGGCCCTGCTGCAGCAACCATCCGCTTGAAGCCAGAGGCTGCCAGGAGCACCGGCCGGGAGTTCACCTACAAAAAAGCAGGGGAGCTTGAGCCAGCTGCTGGTTGGGTCCACTGACCATACGACTAACTCCGGCAACACCTCCGCCGAGTGGAAGCGTGGCCTGGGAGGCCACGCAGCCACGACGCGCCTTCCCTCACCCACCAGGCGGGGAGCCACTACGGGAAACACAGGATGCTTGCGGGGACGACCCCAGCTACGCTTGGGCGGGAGAGAGTCAGGCCCTTCTCGACGAGCCTTTCCCTTCTCCGTGGCTGAGAACCTCTTCGGCGGCGCCATGGAAGACGACGGGCAGTTGAGATGGGGGGAAAGAAGGAAGCGGGGCGGAAGATGTACAGCGGGGGCTAGCGCTCTCCACGATCTCAGGTAATCATGACCCATTTCTGCATGCAGGGACTTGTCAAGTCGAGCAGTTGCCGAGGAAGCATGGGGAAGCAGAGATGCCCACGTCCAATCAACCGCCACGTGACGCCCAAGGCCGCAGGCTGATGGGGCCCGCGGCACTCCGCACTTGCCCCTTCGCTTCTCCGCTAAGCCAAGTCCGAGCGCACCTTGGGCCCGGGGGCTACTGTCGGCGTTCTGGGAACGGGGGTTGTCGGTGTCAAAACCGGCGGATCTCGGGTAGGGGGTCCCGAACTGTGCGTCTAGGCGGATGGTAACAGGAGACGAGGGACACGATGTTTTTACCTAGGTTCGGGCCCTCTTGATGGAGGTAAAACCCTACGTCCTGCTTGATTAATATTGATGATGTGGGTTACAAGAGTAGATCTACCACGAGATCAAGGAGGCTAAACCCTAGAAGCTAGCCTATGGTATGATTGTTGTTCGTCCTATGGACTAAGGCCATCCGGTTTATATAGACACCGGAGAGGGCTAGGGTTACATAGAGTCGGTTACAAAGGTAGGAGATCTACATATCCATATCGCCAAGCTTGCCTTCCACGCCAAGGAAAGTCCCATCCGGACACGGGACGAAGTCTTCAATCTTGTATCTTCATAGTCTTGGAGTCCGGCCGATGATGATAGTTCGGCTATCCGGACACCCCCTAGGTCGGAAATCCCTCAGTAGCCCCTGAACCAGGCTTCAATGACGATGAGTCCGGCGCGCATGTTGTCCTCGGCATTGCAAGGCGGGTTCCTCCTCCGAATAATTTATAGAAGATTGTGAACACCAGGATAGTGCCCGGCTCTGCAAAATAAATTCCACATACAACCGTAGAGAGAATAATATTACACAAGTTCAATCTGCTGACGTATTTTGTGGCGTAATGTCACACCACTACCAAGCCTTCAAATTGTTTTATTGTTCCATCTCAGCACGTTTAGCGAGGCGGTTTCCTTGGCACGTCTTGTCGAAGCAGAGATCGTGTTCCCCTTATTCTGGGATTCCCATCAATACGGACGTGGGTAACCCAACCGCGCCATTGATTGCAGCGCTTGGGAGATAAGCGAGTTTTATCAGGCTGGCGGGGACGCACGTTTCCGTCCGCCCAAATAAGGGGATAAAGATCCAATCCTTTTACCTGCGCCTTCTCCCTCCTTGGCTTATCCATCTCCGTGAACTCGAGCTCTAGCGCCCAAGCCCGCACATCTCACCTCAACCTTCTCCAAATATGTCCAGAGCGGGAGGCAAGTGGATGGCCTCCTCCGTCACGGAGGGGCATATCCAGAAGGTGCGCAGCGTCGGATAGTTGTCCAGCGACATCGCGCATCGGCTCCCCGACGAGGGAGAGCTCATCCCCACCCCTAGGCCTCATGAGAGGGTAGTATTCCTTCCCCATTTCCTCCACGGACTGGGCTTCCCACTTCATCCCTTTGTCCGGGGGCTCATGTTCTACTACGACCTAGATTTCCATGATCTGGCCCCGAATTTTATTCTCAACATCTCGGCATTTGTCGTCGTGTGCGAGGCCTTCCTCTGCATCCAGCCCCACTTCGGCTTGTGGCTCAAGACCTTCAGTGTCAAGCCGAAGGTTGTGAAGGGCAGCCAAGCGGAGTGCGGAGGCGCCATGGTGGGCAGGATGTCCCACGTTACGTGGCTGGAGGGTATTTTCGTGGAAACCATTAAGGCATGGCAATCGGGGTGGTTCTACATCACCGAGCCGCGTGACCCTGATTGGGCAGCGGCCCCCGAATTCAGATCCGGCATCCCTACACGGCTCACCTCCTGGAAAGAGAGTGGCCGGATTTGGGGGGATTCAGAGGAGCTGACCGGACTCCAAGCCTGTATCCAGAAGCTGGTGGACAAGAAGCTCAAGCTTGTCAACATAGTCCAGGTCATGCTCATCCGCCGGATTCTCCCGTGCCAACGACGAGGCTTCAATATGTGGGAGTTCGATCCGGCGCAGCACTAGACTTTGAATGGGCTCTTCGACACTACGTACGAAGAGGTCTGGAAGGTGCTGTTCAAGGGCGCCGAGGCTCCCGCATCCGCTACCGAAGATCGCGGATTCAGCTCGCAGCGTCCAGCTGACGAGGTAAGTGATATTGTCCTTTACGGGACGCTTGTTATTCATAGTTTGACTCTATGCGGGATCTAAACTCCCTTTCCTTTGACAGGACTGGCTGAAGAAGGCCGCACAGGCTATCTGTCCGGCCCCATTGCCAGAGGACCCAGCTGACGCCCGCCTAACGGGGCTGCTGGCTCCGGCACCCCACGTGGTGCCAGAGAAGAAGGCCAAGAAGAAGGCCACGGGGACTCGAAAGAGTTCCCGTTTTCAGGTGCTATCCGACAATGAATCCGAGGCCGACTCCTCCCACCAAGGCAAGGAGGAGAAGAAGAAAGCCTCTCCCCCAGCGGGGGGAGGGAAGAAAAGGAAGGCCTCCCCAACAAGGGAGGCCGAAGGGTCCAAGAGGGGAAAAACTCTTCCCCCGGACTGTTCCGCCGACGCCAGTGACGACGACGAGGACTGGCCTCCAAGGGCCAAGCCTCTGGCGAGATCGTAAGTATCCGGACTCCCGAATAACTTCAAGGTTTTCGTTTTCGGCCACATTATTTCTTTCTAATGCCGCATACAACCCTGCAGTCCGCCTAAGGATGATCTCCCCACTTCGTCGAGCGGGTCCTTAGGGGCGTCGGATATGGATTCTCTTCCGACTGCCTCCACCCCCCGTGATGCGTACGATGCCGAGGTGGGATCCCAGGAAGGGACCCACCAGGAGGAGAGGGCCCCGGAGGTGTCGCAGGACAACCTCCCGGACTTTGCACCGGACTCAGCCCCGGAACCCATAGTGGCTCTGGAGTCCGGCGGGTGACCCCTTCGGAAGAAGGGCAAGACCGCGACGCCGGCTGCCTCCGTCCAACCGGAGGTGCCGGATAATTTGCTGGAGGCGCTCAAAGGCGCCTCCATCGAAGAGGAACACCGCACTGTTATGAGTGCGGTGATTCAGAAGGTTCAGCTCGCCAAGAGCGGGCTGACCGAAGCCTGCAGCAGCCTTCTAACAGGCTTTGAGGTAAGAATTTCAATATATGTAAAATGGTACCGCATAGACAGCAGCCCCTGATGCTCGGTTCGGTGTTTGGAAAGAAAAGCCGGACTGAGAATCTTTAGAAAGATAATCGCAGGAGTCATGAAAATATGTCAATATGGGATTGCAGGCTGTGCTGCTGACCTCTGCCGCACTGACTGCGGAGGTCAAAACTTTGAAGGAAAACCTCGAGTGGTCCGAGAACGAGCTCGGCCATGCCAAGAAGCAGCTCGAGGAAAAAGAAGGTGAGTAATACCTTATGAAAATTGTACCTTACAGAAAAGGATTTTGGTTGCAAGAAAAATGACAAGGATAACTGGGGTATTGCAGGGGCCACTAACGAGGTGGCGACCCTGAAGGAGGCGGTGGCCGCGGCAGAACACAATGCGGCTGTGGAGCGCACCGAGCGAGAGAAATAGGAGGCGCGGGTGGCGGAGGTACAGCAAGAGCTCCAGGATCTCGTGAGGAAACATGAGAGCCTGGAGCGTGACTCGAAGACTCGAGAGTCTGAGCTTGCAACGGCTCTTGAGAGTGCCAAAGCCGCTAAGGCCGAAGCCTACAAGGCCCTCCAGGAGATCGAGGCGGTAAAGAAAATAGCAGCGGGTAAGGCATTTTTCATGCAAAGTAAGCATGTGAGTGTTAATTACCTGTCGCTTACCCGAATTCAGAGCTCTCCAGGAGCGTTCGCAGATCTTCCTCGCAGCGTGTCCGATGCTACCGCATTCTACCGGGCCGAGGAGGGAAGCTCGACGGAGAAGGTCTTCTGGTCTCAGTATGCTGAGGCCGAACATCCGGTGCCCCTTAGCGACCAGCTGAAGCAGCTGGTCGAGCTCCACAAGGCAGCCGAACAGGCCATGAAGGGCCTCATAGTTCGGCTGTGGCCTAAGGAGGCCATGCCTGGGAGCTACTTCAGCCTGGTGCGGCGGCTGGTGGATGCATGCCCGTGGGTTGAAGTCATCAAGCACTCCGCCTGTATTGAAGGTGCCCGTCGGGCCCTTGCCCGCGCAAAGGTGCACTGGGGCAAGATGGGTGCCTAGAAGCTTGTGACGGACCCACCACCAGAGGGCAAGGAGTATCGTACGCCCGAGATGTATTATAAGAGTGTGCTGAAGGGCGCCCGCACTATTGCGGGTGAGTGCTCCAAAGATGTAATATTTGAGTAGACTCGCATTTTGTTATCCTGTGCGCTGAAAACTTAGTTCATATGCGCTAAGCAACGCTTGTTAATTTAAAATATTACCTTCTGTGCGGCTGTTTATCAAATCTGAGAGATGGAAAGTCGTCGGCTTCAGCCCCCATGCCACGAGTGCTAGGGTGTTCGAGATAAACTCGAGCGCTCTTGTTCCCATTTTTGGGTCCATCTAAGGAGGCGCTCAACACATGGAACAAGGCAACCGAACTTATAATGCTTGAACACTCTCACTTAGCCATAGAATTCTATAATTTTAAATTTCGGCGAAGCCCCTAGTTTTCGGAAGGCCAAATTTGGGGCGCTATCCACGCCTTGGCCGGACAGAATCCGGCTCCTCGCTCGAAGCGGCATAAGTCTTTAGGGACTCGCAAAGAACCTCTCGAACAGCGACCAGCTCTCGCCTCATCATGACGGTCAGTTTTAGCTTTCTCCACTAAGGCGTTAACCCATCTCAACTGCGGCGCAATCGCAGTGGTTCTCCCAGTGCTACCTTAGCCGATAAAACGGAACGTAAGGTACCAAAACATGGGAGCCGGGCAAACCCAACTATTGACCCAAGAACATGATTTGGAGCCGATGCATATAATGATATAAGTTCAGGGTGCCGCACTTGTGAAAGTGTTCGGACTTATCACACCATAACGCGGGAAACATAAGCCCCTGGTGTATTTAGCCGTACCAAAACGTACATATGCAACATGTCATAGATGACCATATGTGTAAGAAAGAAATGCAATTAGAAGCAAAAATGTGCTACATTGCTTTATTCAATAAAAACTGCTATAAGTGCAGGACGATACAAGTGGTGCGGTAAGCAAGGGATGGGACTGTTTAACATGTCCCCCTCCAGGGGTAGGCTACGGAAAAATGCATAAAACAAATTTAATGCTCATGATGGAGACCACCTGGATTTTCGTTGTAGCCTTTCTCCTTCCTTGGCTGTTGCATCGTGGGTTCGGCATGTCTGCTGCCGGACAGGGCCTCTGACAAACGGAGTCCTGTAGGTAAAAAATAAAAGGAAAAGAAAAAGAAACGACACACTTAAGAGCCCATGGTGCGGTTGAGCCACAGTCTGGGCTTATCATGGTCGAGCCCCTTGCCCCATGCCCATGGTATCTTCAGAGCGTAATGGAGTACGCGAAGGGTCTGTCTTAATGTTTTACATGGGCTGGGGTTGGGGCCGCACTGCTACGCGTGCTCGGAACGTGCTAGGTGGTCGTGTTGTAGGTTACTCCGGGCACGCTTAGCTGTGTCCGGCCGCTTGGCAGCCGGACTCGAGAATTGCCTTAAAACGCTGCTTTGTACTTCTGCCGCGAGAGCCGCTGTATGTTCCTCCGTCCGGAGGGAGCGCTCAGTGTTTCCATTGACCGTGATGACTCCTCTAGGGCCTGGCATCTTGAGCTTGAGGTATGCGTAGTGCGGCACCGCGTTGAACTTTGCGAACGCGGTACGTCCGAGCAAGGCATGATAGCCGCTGCGGAACGGGACTATGTCGAAGATTAACTCCTCGCTTCGGAAGTTATCCGGGGATCCGAAGACCACTTCGAGTGTAACTGAGCCTGTACAATTGGCTTCTACACCTGGTATGACGCCTTTAAAGGTCGTCTTGGTAGGTTTAATCCTTGAGGGGTCTATGCCCATTTTGCTCACCGTGTCCTGATAAAGCAGGTTTAGGCTGCTGCCGCCGTCCATCAGGACTCTGGTGAGATGAAATCCATCGACGATTGGGTCTAGAACCAATGCGGCGAACCCACCATGGCGAATGCTGGTGGGGTGGTCCCTTCGGTCAAAGGTGATCGGGCAAGAGGACCATGGATTGAACTTCGGGGCAACTGGCTCCATCGCGTATACATCCCTGAGTGCACGCTTCCGCTCCCTTTTGGGTATGTGCGTGGCATATATCATGTTCACCGTCCGCACCTGTGGGGGGAAACCCTTCTGTCCTCTATTGTTCGGCGGTCGGGTCTCTTCCTCGTCGTCGCTATGTAGCCCCTTGTCGCTGTTTTCGGCAATTAACTTGCCTGCCTGCTTGAACACCCAACAGTCCCTATTGGTGTGGTTAGCTGGCTTTTCAGGGGTGCCATGTATCTGGCACAAGCGGTCGAGAATTAGGTCCAAATTGGACGGACCCTGAGTTGTTCTTTTGAATGGCTTTTTCCGTTGACCGGGTTTAGAGCATCTGAATCTGGCATTGACTGTCGTATCCTCACTGTTATCGCCGTTAATGCGGCGTTTTTTTTTGTTGCGACGCGACCTGCCACTACGGTCCATGATACCCGGACTGCCGGAATTTTTGTTGAGGTTGTTGCTGCGTGCTAGCCAGCTGTCCTCACCCGCACAGAAGCGGGTCATGAGTGATGTAAGGGCTGCCATGGATTTCGGCTTTTCCTGTCCCAGGTGCCGGGCAAGCCACTCGTCGCGGATGTTATGTTTGAAGGCCGCGAGGGCCTCGGCATCCGGATAGTCGACGATTTGGTTTTCCTTGGTTAAGAACCGTGTCCAGAATTGTCTGGCCGATTCGTCTGGCTGCTGAATTATGTGGCTTAGGTCATCTGCATCTGGTGGTCGCACGTACGTGCCTTGGAAGTTATCGAGGAATGCGGCTTCCAGGTCCTCCCAACTCCCGATTGACTCTGCTGGCAAGCTGTTAAGCCAGTGCCGGGCTGGTCCTTTAAGTTTGAGTGGGAGATATTTGATGGCGTGGAGATCGTCTCCGCGGGCCATGTGGATGTGGAGGAGATAGTCCTCGATCCAGACCGCGGGGTCTGTTGTGCCATCATAAGATTCAATATTGACGGGTTTAAACCCTTCTGGGATTTGATGATCCATTACCTCATCTGTGAAGCACAGTGGGTGTGCGGCGCCTCTGTACTGGGCAATATCGCGACGGAGCTCAAAAGAGCTTTGTCTGTTGTGTTCGGCCCGGCCGGACTTACTGTGTCCGGGGTGACGGTGATCGTCACGTATCGTGGGGCGCCCACGTGATCCATAGATCGATCTTGATTGTCTTGCCTTATCCTCCAATATGTCTCGCAGGTCCGGAGTGTTCCCCTGTGGCCTTGTGCTTTTCGAGCGATGCCGGGGTACGGGTCTAGTGAAGGGCCTTGAGGCCTCTCTGTCGCGACCACGGGGTGGTCGATCAGCCGTATTGTCTCCTGGTGAAGCGGGATCATATGCCTCCACCTCTAATCGGGGGAGCAGCTTACGTTTGGGGTAGCTTTTGGAGGGGCGTTCGAGTTCATGCTCTTCGGCCGCGAGGACTTCGGTCCATCTGTCGGCTAGCAGATCTTGATCAGCTCTAAGCTGCTGCTGCTTTTTCTTGAGGCTGTTTGCCGTGGCCATAAGCCTGCGTTTGAAACGCTCCTGTTCGATGGGATCCTCAGGCACGACGAATTCGTCGTCGTCGAGGCTTGCCTCGTCTCCGGAGGGAGGCATATAGTCCTCTACCTCTTCTTCGGCCGCTCTCTCATGAGGGCTGGCGTCCCCCTCCTCCTGTGCTGGATCTTGCTGGAGTGGGTTGTCTTCGGCGCTATCCGGTGTATTATTGTCTCTGGTGCCGGAATCCTCGTTCTTGCTATGGCGGGATTTAGAGCGGCGCCGCTGACGCCGGCGCTTGGGCTGTTTCTTGGAGGGGTCATCCTCCGCTATTCCTTCGTCGTTCCCATCCTTTGGGATATCCACCATGTATATGTCGTATGAAGAGGTGGCTTTCCAGTGCCCGGTGGGCGCTGGTTCTTGGTCGTCTCCGGCATCATCGTCCATACCGTCGATGTCCTCAGAGTCGTAATCTAGCATGTCAGTTAGATCATCGACAGTGGCTACCAAGTGGGTGGTGGGTGGGCTCTGAATTTCTTCGTCGTTCGCGTCCCAACCGTCCTGGCCGCAGTCCGGTCAGGCCTCTCCTGATAACGAGAGGTACTTTAGCAAACTCAAGATGTCGCCAAAAAGGTGAGTGTTGAAAGATGTCCGCCGCGGTGAACTCCATGATCGGCGCCCAATCCGATTCGACTGGAGGGGGCGCGGGAGGTCTGGAGTCCGGCAAGGAGTCCGGCACCTCGGAGTCACGAGCTTCATGGGGGATAAGATCGGTGTTCGGCTCTATCGCCATAGAGGTTGCAGCCCCCGAGGTGGTGTCTAGCCATCCATCCTTGGTCTGCGCAGCCGGCTCCGAGTCGAAGATCGGAGCGGGTTCGAGTGCGGCCTCCAGGGTACTGTCCGGCTGCACAGCTAAATCATGCCCATCGTGACAGTATGGCATGCTCGACTGTGGCTCAAATCCGTCGAGGATCAAGTCCCCGCGGATGTCAGCCGTGAAGTTCAAACTTCCAAATCTGACCTGACGGCCAGGGGCATAGCCTTCGATCTGCTCCAGCTGGCCAAGCGAATTGGCCCGCAGTACGAAGCCGCCGGATATGAAGATCTGTCCGGGGAGGAAGGTCTCACCCTGGACTACATCGTCGTTGATGATCGAAGAAGCCATCGAGCCTATCGGTGACGACACAGAGGAACTCTCAATGGAAGCACCAATGTCGGTGTCAAAACCGGCGGATCTCGGGTAGGGGGTCCCGAACTGTGCGTCTAGGCGGATGGTAACAGGAGACGAGGGACACGATGTTTTTACCCAGGTTCGGGCCCTCTTGATGGAGGTAAAACCCTACGTCCTGCTTGATTAATATTGATGATGTGGGTTACAAGAGTAGATCTACCACGAGATCAAGGAGGCTAAAACCTAGAAGCTAGCCTATGGTATGATTGTTGTTCGTCCTATGGACTAAGGCCATCCGGTTTATATAGACACCGGAGAGGGCTAGGGTTACACAGAGTCGGTTACAAAGGTAGGAGATCTACATATCCGTATCGCCAAGCTTGCCTTCCACACCAAGGAAAGTCCCATCCGGACACGGGACGAAGTCTTCAATCTTGTATCTTCATAGTCTTGGAGTCCGGCCGATGATGATAGTTCGGCTATCCGGACACCCCCTAGTCCGGAACTCCCTCAGGGGTCCCCAGACTTGCCTGCCTGCGGCCTGCGGCGTGGCTCAGGTGGTGGCCTAGTACAGCCCATCTTCATCAGCGCAAGACTCAAGACACTCGTGAGGGGCTAAGCCTCGCAGGGCGGACGACATACGACTTCCTCAGGAACAGCCTCGCCAGGCAGGCTCGCGAGGAGGCGGAGAGATCAAGGCAGGGTACCTCGTGAGGTGCTCATGATGCAAGCCATGACGATCGAGACCAAGCGGGTGCCAGGCGGGCACCGGCCTGTGCAGTATCGTTGTTTCCTCTTTGGTGCAAAAGGGGCAGGGGCAGGCGTGGAGTACCGAGGCATCAGGCAAAGTTTGCCATTTTAGTGCAAAGAGACCAAGACCAGCAGAGCGGCAGGATGAAGGTCACCGTGGAGCCCAAGACGGTGTCATCACCAGTGCCTTTGCCAGCCGAAGACCAACTTTAGTCAGGATAACTTATACTAGATGTTCCCCTTTGAAATGGTCGTTGTTGGTGCCCTTCCCGCTCAACATTTGGGAAGAGGACCAGGGCTTCTATAAATAGGACTAGCCACCACAGAGGGAGAGGGGAGATCATAGAGTCCTAATCAGAGAGAGAGAGAGAGAGAGAGAGAGAGAGAGAGAGAGAGAGGCGGTCGAACTCACCCAAGCAGTTCATCGCACCAGCTCAAGAACACCTCTCGCGAGGTTGTTCTTCATTTGTACTGTTCATCATCAGCCCCTGAGGCAATCCACCACACCACACACTGGAGTAGGGTATTACACCACGGCGGTGGCCCGAACCAGTATAAATCTCGTGTCCCTTGTGTTGTTCATCATTTTAGCTTAGATTCTCACGAAGCGATCGGTAGGGGGAAAATCTTCGTGTGCACCCCAGAGTTCGAACCTTAAGGGTCTGCCGAAACCCAACATCCTACAGTCACTTGTTTCACTTTTTATTAACTGTCAAATTGTAATTTCTTCACCAGGTCTGCGTCTAAAAAGAAAAATAGAGCTATAAACAAAGGAATATGTTTGTGCAAGTAGACGACCGACCGGTGTCTTACCTGGAAGTTTCTCAGGTTGGGTGTAGCATATGTCGTGCTCGTTGTCGATGGTTGGTATGAACAAATCGATGAGAGAATGAAATCTCGCGCTGCCAGCACTCACTTTGGCCTCAAGGTGCTCGATCAGCTCCTGATCCGTGGGGTCGAACTTGACGCCAGCCGGCAGCACCGGCCAATCCTTCTTTGACTTGCATCGGTAATTCCAGTTATATGGTACTCAGTGTTGGAGATATGCCCTAGAGGCAATCATGTATGACGATATTTCCTATGTGTTTATGAATAAAGATAGTCCTTGGACATTATCAATGATGTGTATCAGCAAGTGCGTGACTTGTTTGTGGGACTATGCATTGTATGATGACTATCCTAAAAGGTCCCTAGTCAAAAGGGCTGTGTGGACGCGCAGCCGACTAGACTAGCATATGACACGGTCGATGGCTTGGTCTCACTAGCCATGGAGCATTGGATGCTAACCGGATAATATGGACTTGGAAAGGTCTGGTCGGATTCGACGTAGTCGGATCCGAGTCGAGATAAGGTCCGAGTCGGACAGACCCAACTATGAGACGCAGCGATATGTCATCTGTGAGTCTCTAGTACAATATACGTTCTATGTCCTAAGACCTAAGCTGACGCATGTACTCGGGATGGTGATATACTTGCTTTGGGCCGACCAAGCGCTACTCCGTGACTGGGTAGTTACAAAGGTAGGTTTCGGGCTTGTCTAGACCCATGCTGCGAGACGTGGTCGAGCAAGATGGGGTTTGCCCCTCCGATCAGGAGAGATATACTCTGGGCCCCTCGTGTGATCCGACCAAGAGAAGCATCACCATGCGACAAGGATTATGAGATAATCTGGATTGTGGTCGGTATCACTGGAACGAGAAAGAGGTCGGGCTAGCACAAGGATGACAGTCTCGTCTTGAGCCCGACAACATATATCGTGAGGCAAAGGGAATAGAAGTATGACATGTTGTACAGGTTTGCCTAACCAGCTTCATAGTCTGCTTGGTGGTCGGCACACCTTGCTAGAGGACGCTACCAACCGTGCAGGTCGGAGGTCATCCGAAGTGCGACCAAGCTGACTTTAACCTAAGGGGTCGCGCGCTTAAGGGAAGGAACCTACGAGGTCGGATACGAGGACACTGGTCGGATGTGATCCGATCTGTATTCGGATTGTGGCCGAGTAGACTTGTGGACTTTAGGGTCCGTACGAGGCCCAAGTGTTGAGCCCGCGACGGACGCCTATATAAAGTGTAGGTGCGGCACACTCATGCGGTTGATTGCTTCGGTGCTGTGACTAGGGTTTGCATGTGTTACGAATAGCCACCTCCACTCGCCGCCGACTGTGTGATCGGACCTAGCAGTCCGCCGTACGGTGTTCCTCCTGCATGCGCGGATACCGATAGAGGCGGTGCACTTGTGCCGCTCCGGCGAACTTGTACATGGGATCGGACGACCGGCTGTTCGAGGGAGATTGGACGACGAGGAGACGATCCACATGGACGCGCTGCCCCAACTCTTCTTCCGCTGCACGACACTGCGCGTCTAGTGGTAACAAACTGTAATCCATCTCCCATAGCATGTTCTTGGTTGTTCTGCGTGTAGGAAATTTTAATTTGCAGTCGACGCACCCTACCGTAGACCCCAACACTGAATGCATTATCAATCGACTGTTTTAAGTGAATTATGAAAGATTTCGACAGATAAGTGGTACTCCAAATCTGAAGTCCAGAATACCCGAACATGCCGCCGGGATTCTTGAGTCACCTCACGCGCAGCGTGTTGTCACGTCAATTCAATGTGTGGACATGATGAATAATTTAACCGACGTATACTAGTACTGCTACTGTACTACTTACTAGTCGTATTTAGTGTCACAATTTATACATAGGTTTAACTAACAAGTACGCACTTGAAGCCTAACTGATATATATATATACACACACACACACACACACACACACACACACACACACACACATACACACACAGACGGTCTATTCTGCTAATATTAGCAGAATAACTATTCTGCACACCATTTCCGCACTGCACGCTGAACGCAAGTGCACTGCGTCTTCTTGACGACGAGCACTGCAATATAGACTAGTGAACTTCGCGTCGGAAAAAACTGCACACAGTGTTTTTCTGGTACTGTTTTCGCTCTAATTTTTTGATTGTTCATCAGAACGAGGCATATAATATACCCTTGAAAAGCTATGGATTAGGCGCAACTTCGACATGTTGAACAGTTTTCGAGATTCCACACGGTTTAAGAGCAGTTTTGAAAATGGTGCGGCGGATGACGAGTGGCAGCGAGCGTTTTTCGCGTTTTTTTCTAAACCGCTTGTCAGAATGAAGCGAACGATACGCCGTTGGATAGATATCATTGAGGCGCATCTTTTTCATATATAAATCTTTCTCTAATTCGTTACGGTTTAAGAGCAGTTTCAAATTTACTAAATCGCGGAATTCTGTTTTTTAATTTTTTTCAAATTTTCGGTACTGTTTTCGCTCCAGTTTTTGAACCGTTTGTCGAAACGAGGTGTGTGATACGCCGTTGGAAAGCTACGAAGGAGGCGCAACTTTCATATGTTGAAATACTTTTGAAATTACTTATGGTTTTAAGTTAATTTTGAAAATCGTGCGGCAGACGACGAGTGGCAGCGGCCGTTTTTGGCGAAATTTTTGCAAACTGCTGGTCGGAATGATTCAAATGATACGCTGTTGAAAATATATCGATGATATGCAACTCTTTCATGTAGAACACTCTCTCTAATTCTTTACGGTTTAAGAGGAATTTCGAATTTACCGAAATGCAAACACTATTTTTTCGCGACACCCAAATGGTCTTGTGTACTACATCAGACAGATGAACGCACTGCTTCAAACTATAAACCACACTGCATCAGACAGGTGAGCGGACTGCATGATTAGTTTTTTCATGAGACGTATATTTTCAAATCGAAGAAGAGGAAGTGAAGTGCGCTTCGCATCGAGCGTAAATGAACCGCCACACTTCAGAAAGTGAATCACACGAGTGAACTTCTAAAATAGGAAAAAAAAATCTCGTGTTTTTGAATTACGTGATGAGTGATGAGGCAAGAGAACTGCATTAGTTTTTTAATTATTAACTCTTTTTTTACTAATGCATTCGGACCGCACTCTCGATGCTAGTGTACTGCATTGCTTCTTTTCCTTGTCTTTTTACATAGCAAACCAAGTCTTCATACAATGAACCACACGAGAGTTCTTCAAAAAAATTACAAACTAAATCTTGCCTTTCTGTATGAACATCCCCCAAAACAAAACAAAAATATAGCGAGTTGCCCCGAACGAGAGCAGTGAACCTCGAAAGTTAAAAAGATGGACTACCGGGTGAGACTAGTGCACAACACCTTTTTCTCTTGAACCACATGCAATTCAACTTTCTTTAGGCTCAACAAACATGTGCAGTGCACTTTATCTTCGTTTTCTTCTGCAAAAATGAGTTAACTGAACCTCATTGCACTTAATTTTTTTACAACAAGAAGGCATCCAAACTATCCATAATACAAACTACCACTGAAGCACTCCCGCACTCGCAGAAACAAATTGCGAGCACATCCGACCATGAGTTGTCTCGTCGGTGGATTGCAGACCCAGAAGAAGTGCAGTATTGCGCCCAAGCAAGATCCAAAAAGCAACAAAATTACTGCTGAACTTCAACCGTTTGGTAGCCGCACTGCAGCTTTTGTTTCCTGGCGCGGCAGAGCCCGTCCTCACCATAGATGGAGCAGCAGGAGAAGGCGCGGCGCCAGCGCCATGAATCTCACGGTGAACTACAAAACAAAATTAAGCGAGCTTCAAAAAAATTTCAAATGAACTGCAATCAGGGAGAAAACGCGACCGAGAGCCATGGCGCGACCGCTCTCCGGCGGCCGGGATCTATTCGATCCACGCTGCATGTTGTGGAGGAAGGCGCACAGAAGAGAAAGGGGTGCGACGGTGCGCCCGGGCCCGCGAAGGATAGCAGTTGCGCACGACGGCTAGGGGGAGGCCGCGCACACGCCCACAGAACTGCCCACAATGGCGCACTGCACCGCAACCATATGGCCGCCGAACTGCATGTCGCGTCGCCGTCCAAGCGAGAGTTCGACGGAAGCCGTCGGTGCCGTGGGCCGAACTGCAAGGCCCCGTTGGTCGAGTTGCACGCTCGCGTGGGCAGAGCTGCATGCCCATGGGCAGAATCAGCCAGGGAGCCTGCCGAGCCGCCCCCCTCACCCTTCCATGTGTGACCGAGGCAGAGGAGAAGAGGGGAGGGTGAGTGGGATGGAGCCGGTTGATGCCTTGGGGTGGGAGAGGGGGGCTCGTCGTGGGCTACGACCGGATCTGACATCGGGTAGCCACAAGAGGATGGTGATGGGGCAGGTCAGACGGCTTGCCGACGCGGGGGTAGGTGACCCGAGGAGGGAGAGGTGGTTGGAGAGGGTGCGGCGGCGCAGGGAGGGAGCTGGTGCGGCGGCGCGGGGAGGTGGTGGTGCCACAGCGCGGTGGTTCCGGGAAGAAGATGGTAGACAGTGGTGACTGCAGGGGGGCAAGAGGGGTTCAGGGACGGGTCACCACCGGTAGACAGTGGTCGTGCCGCCGCGCACCCCCCGCGGCATGGTGATGCTCCGGCGGCGGGATGGTCGAGGGCCGACGGGATCCATCGGGTGGCGGCGGATCCAGCACGAGGGAGGAGGGGCGCGGCAGGGCCGGATCCATCACAAGGCGAGGTCCCCTGGAGGTGGGCAGAGTGGGCGCAGGAGGGCAGCGCCGTTGCGCGCCGACGTTGCCAGAGGATTTGGGGGAGAAGGTGGGAGGAGGTGGGGTGGGCACGAGGAGATGGGGGAGTGGGGGTTCGGCTGGGGTAGTGGGGCTGTCTTATTTTTATCTCCGTGTCCATTCGGGTCAGCTAGCTGCGCGTCCGGTGGTGTTAGCAGAATAAGCATCGGGTGTGCACAATAAGGTCTTAAGGAGGTGTTATCGTAATAGACCCACCATATATATATATATATATGGCTTCTGCATAGCATCTGCATCATCATTATCAGTACATCCTACGCAGGTGAGTTAGGATGCACTTGATTCCAGGAAGGTATCTATCCTTCAAACCAGAGGAGTGCTTCAAACTAACAACAATACATAATATCCAACAAAAGAGGGTCGTGCTACAGCAGCAGAATACATGGCTCAGCCTAGATATCAGCATGGATCAAGTTGTGCATATTTGCTATTGGCATGAACCACATTGCCGCATGTCGGGTTTGCAAAAGCCATCCATCGCATGGAAGCTTGATGCCTTTCACACACTGAAGATTATCTGACAACAAGCTGTGTCGACGAATCTCTGGATATGGTGATTCATGAAACCCATGGTATGATGTGTAAACACAGTCCCCCCTCGCGAATGGAAGTTGCATAGCACGGTAATCATCACCGATGATATGATCGATGATTGGTTGGATGATCGGATAATTGAGCCCGAGGGACAAGGAGTGGTTGCCGAGGCTGTAAACCCGCCTCCAGTTGAATACGCCTGGCCCAATGGAGCCGGGATCTTTCTCGAACACAAAGCATCCATAGCCATCAATGTCACGAACGCCCCACGCATTGTACTGGATGTGGTTTGATGTAATGGTTTGGTCAATTTGGTACGTGCGAATGAGCATCAAATGACCGCCGTCAGCTGAACGAGCGATAAACCACCACCCATCGGCTGGTATGATTCCAGGTCCTGGAATCATGAAGGCCAGCGCATTTGCGTCTGCTGCAACAATTCAAATTGGAAATTATTATAACAGAGTATGTGTGGAATTAAGATTATTATAACAGTGACACATATCATAGACAGAGAATTGCAATGTCGTGGTCATAATCATACCCCAAGTTAAAAAAATAAGCCAATGGCTTTCATATTCTAGCAATATGTCATGGTTCAAACATCATGTAACAATGAGAGGAAAACAGCTATGACAGCGCCTACTCATATTCTACCATAGCACTTGCTACTACTGTTCTCATATCAACTCTAAGCAACAACATGCGTTGTTATAAAAATCTTGTAAACGATAGTAACATATAGCAATCATGATGTTATGCTCATAATATGTATTCTAACAATCATTAGATGCCAATTGTTCTCGTATCAACTCTAACAATAACATGTGTGGTCATAAAAATCTAGGAAGTGAGAGGAACATATAGCAATGATGTGGTTATAGACATGCTATGTATTCTAAATTTGTAACAAATGAACATGCAGTCGTATTCATAAGGTAAAGATGAGATGAGATAGAACAATTACACGACGATAGATTCCACCAGTATAGGTAGCCAATCTGTGTGTCGACCGCGTAAACGATGCCATCGTGCACTATAGCATCAGACAGAAATGTTGCCTCAACAGGATTGATGATGAGCCATAACCATGTATGGCGACCGGATTCCAGATAGACTAATCCCATGATGAACAAGGCAATGAGCTTGTAATCCATGTAGTCTTATGATGGTGTGGGCACTTCGCATATTACAACTTTCTGCAAACAGAGGTCGAGCCAAAAGCTTGACGCGTCTCGTGCGTAGTAGGCAGGAGTGTCCGACGGGCCGCGAGGCTCGATGGCTGTGGTATCCAACGATGGAAGGGTGATATCTCGCTGGGTGTAGATATCCACGAGACGCCATGGACTACCGGAGTGGTGGATGAGGATGATCCAGTTGGCCTTCATGCCCGCCCAGTAGTGGGCACACATGAAGGACAGGTGGACGGGTAGTGGTAGCATGTCGAGGGGCACCACGGAAACCAACATAGAATCGTCAAGTCGGTGTCTGCGCCACCTGCGAGGATTGGGCATCAACAAGCAGGGTGTCTTGAAAGAGCCGGTCGGTTGCAGACGAGTAGACGGTACAAACACACCGAGCATGCGGCCGGACGGACGATGCTGAGTAGGTCCATACGACTACAGATCTGCTCCAAGAAAAAATCAGGGAGAGAATTCCAATCGTGGCTCTGCGTGTTAGTCGGTTCTGCCATTGGGGTTTTCGGTGCCTACGAGCCAGCGGGGAAGTGGATTCGAGCAGGCCGAGCAGTGAGCGGGGGATATGGTACGTGCGAGCTACCAAGTATGATGGCGCGGGCGCGCGAGAAGTGAGCGGGGGTAAATGGTGTGCGGCCGACGATGGGGAAGAGAGGAGGAAGAATAAGAGAGGAGGAAGAAGAGTGGAAGACGGGGAAGAAAGTGCATTAAACCTCAATTCTACTAGTACTACTACCAGGATATACCGTCCTTCGGAGTGTAAATAGTTACACCGATGACATGTGGGTCTACCACAAGAGGGCCCATATGTCAGTTAATGGAGGACAAAGGTGTGTAGGTGTATTTGCGGATGCATGCTCTACTGGCAAACATGATGGCAGCACTGGGTAAGGCTGATTTAGTAACACCAACACGCTGGTTCAGCTTATTAATTACGTGTCCCATCTGCTGCAGCGTGTATTGTCACTTCACTGCGAAGACTAGTTGAGTAGTTCTCTCTGACCGAGATGGGGAATAATGGATCGCGAGGACTTCCTTTCTACAGTATCCCTATGCCTCTACGCTCACTTCACTCATTTTGCTCCGTACCTAGTCACTTGTTGAAATCTGTAGAAAGACAAATACTCCGTATTTGGAAACAGAGGGAGGCTTTTACTCCATATTTGGGAACAGAGGGAGTATCACCATATGGAGGGAACAGAGGAAGCTTGAAATATGAACATGTCAATGGGAGGGAGTAAGCCCATGCATGCATGCATGCATGCAACATGCAACACTCACACGTACACATGGACGCACGCAACACTCACACACCCATGCGGCACACAGCACACGACGCAACACACACGCTCACGCTCAAGTGCTCAACCTACTCCCTACGTCCGTGAAAGACTGTACATTTAGAGATTTACACATTGACCAGGGCATAATTAACGCCCCAAAAATAGCAGACTTATGTGTGCATGCGATCATTGAGAGAAGAAGATTAAATGAAGGCCGTTGCATGCTGAAATTAAGGATAGACATGTAGCCTATACCTACAACACAAGTTGATGCATTAGTCAATCAATATCGATCTAGATTAACGGCTAAATGCATTGGAAGTGTAGATGTACATCATGTACTACACTCTTTGTTTTATAGCCGATGTACACTCTTTGTTGGAAGACCGACGGAGTACACGTGCATGCACTCACATACACAGCCAGGGCGGTTCGCGCGCAAGGGTTGGACTCGTGTCGCCCCTGTGTAAAGTTTTGTTTAACTGATTTCTTTGCTCTGCCAACTGACAGGTGGGACCCAAAAACCAGGTGACAATTTAACCAGTCAACAAAGTGCCACGTCGACTATGTGGCCGGTCAGTAGGGTGTAATACGATGCACTACGATGAGCTAGTGATCGTATAATCACCGCAAAACTATATATAATGACTGTAAAGAGCGTATTGTTACATACGTTGACCGCCAATGTATTTTTCTCGTTTAAAATTAAGCCATATTAATCGGAAAGGACGCAGTATGGACTACTAGTGCAAGTATTGCTTTGATGTGTCCCGTCAACTCGCCGAACAAGGAGAAGCTTTCTTACTACGCCTCTCCCTCGCCCACGCGCGCGGTGGTTCGCAGGACAAGGAGAGGGTTTTGACTACAGCGCACTCTCCCTCTCCCTCGCCCTCGCCCTCGCGGTGGACGTGCAGCAGTTCAATCAGTGTCAGATTGCCAGAAGCATATTGTACTGTAGTATCATCAT
Organism: Triticum aestivum; assembly: GCF_018294505.1. Taxonomy (NCBI): domain Eukaryota; kingdom Viridiplantae; phylum Streptophyta; class Magnoliopsida; order Poales; family Poaceae; genus Triticum; species Triticum aestivum. The sequence goes on from NC_057813.1 coordinate 449,952,928, forward strand.
TGTTGGACCTTCCGAAGAGGCGAAGAGTCAAGTGCAAGGTTCACATGAGTACGAACTGTTGAACCTCCCAAAGAGGCAAAGAGCCAAGCGCAAGGTTTTATAGGAGTTGTCGTCCTAGTAGGAGTGTACTACAACTATAGCAAACGATGCTACTATATGATGCTGCCACGTCACATATATCCAAAGCTATGCCACCTTTTTTCTCAAAGAGCATGTTGGAGCCCGTGCAACAACCACACAAGTTGCACGTACACATAACACATTTACTAGTAATAAATTCTAAAGGCCAAATGCCAGTATGCCACACAAGTTCATCTCCAATTCATGTGATAAATTTGTGCATGACTAGTCCACATATATTCACAGCGCTACCGTTCATAATTACCGTACTCCACTTACACGTTATAGATGGGCTACATGTCCTCCTCCAGGTTCCAGTCCTAGGTGTTCTTCATGGATGGCACGATCCATAGCGGTGGGCAATGGGAATCATTGTCGCAGCTTTCTAGTCTGGTTCCGCATGATGGGGACTCATCCAAGATAAAGCGGCATAAATCAGGGATAGCATGTCCCAGCATGTCGTTCATCTGGCGGTGCGCAATGAAGACACAACCATGCTTAATGAACGGCAGGCCTTCCGTGTCGTGCACGGAAGGTGGCATCCACTTCACAATGGGGTAGCTATCCCCGATGAAAAGCGAGTACTCTCCAAGAGTGTTCCTCGGCACCCACGTAGCATCACGGGGGTCGAACTCGGTTCCGTTCATCTGGTACACGCGGCATCTCAGATCTGGACACATGGTGACGTACATAGTCAAGGTCCATGCATAATAATGTTGTGCTCAAATATGGCGGTCAGTAATACTGTGCAGCAAATAGTACTACTCTGGTATAGAGGAAGTAAAATAACCGGCTTATTATATATAGCCACTCTTGGCTACATGGATGAGATAGTAAGACATGGAAAAACAAAAATGGTGGCAGCTAGTGGGTTCAAGTCTTCAAGGGCCTAGCTAGCTATACACGTCCTCCAAGGTAAAAGGTACTCCTACTAGTACTACTAAGTATACTACTAGTACAACAATGAAAGAGAAGGTGAGAGGGTTAAAAAATGGAATACCTGGGTAGATGGTGATGGTCCGATCATGGTAGATTGTGTGACATGTTGCACATCAGTGGTACCATGGGTAACGACTGCTAAGATAGTTGATCCCAATATGCCAAAGTCAGCTACAAGGTTCCAGGTTAGACCGAATCACGGATGCAAATGCACATCCAGGATCGGCGATCTTATTTTGATCGGGGGATGACTGGTCCCTGCAAAATAATGGAGTACCCTTAGGGATGCAAATGATGGTTTGTGCATTCTGTTTGTAATCTCCTGTACCATAGGATGGCAACCAGATGAAACAAGTCCCCTGGCTTGTCACCGCGAATATGCGGCCTAGATGGCACACGGCGTCTTCGAACGTGTAGGGGTACAAATCTGCCGCCGCCAACATGCGCCAGCCTCTGCCGTTACTGCCTCATGCATTGATGTCAATCCTTATGTCGAACACCACGATGAGATAGTAATCGTCGTAGCCGCGTCGCTTTGTCGCAATTGCTATCTTCTTCAATCTCATGTAGGCATCATCATACGTATTCAAGCCTAGCCAGTCCGGAAGGCCGATCCCAATGGTGGAGAAGGGGTCTACTGGAACGGCCGCACTGCTGTGGATGTTGTGCAAAATGATGGTGGTATCCGGCTGGAGGTATGCAAGCCAATCTTCGTTGGCACCGACCCAGACCTATATATAAGACGGTGGGCAGCGGAGAAATTACAGGATGGAAATGGAATAACTAAGTACTACATGATCAATCTCCATTACTGACCTGCTCATCATACAAAATCCGACTACCTCTCAACGTCGGCAACTCTAGCGAAGTCAATGTGCAACCATGGCCAGGGAACGATGGACTGTTCGAAGGATTGTCCCATAGAAGAACCTTCTCCTCGAGGACGCATGGAAGACCAACAAGCACTACAAAAAAAAGACACATCCATGACATTTTGGGCCGAACGAATTTTTTTCCTGTCATACATATGACACTTCTATGACGATAATTGTGACAAAACCCGGTATCATCATAGATGTGGTGGGCTCCTACTTCTATGACAAAAATCATGGCAGAAAATGGGATTTTCATCCTGGGCGGGACGGAGACGCAGCTACATGACATTCTTTGGGCCGTCCATGACAGAAAAAACTATGGTAGAAGCGAGGGGGAGGAAAATTTTGGGGAGTTGCCGGTTACGGTGGAAGGTCGGGGCCGAGCGATGTGTGTTTCTCTCATACAGGTACGCGCGTGTGTGCGAGGCGTTGGCTCTAACTGAACCCGAGCCAGGCGTTGGGCTCTAACTGAACCCGAGCGATTGCACTGCAGGCTACGCGTTACTGAACCCGAGCGATCGATCGATGGTTGTTAACTGAACACGATCGAGCGATTCCTTCGCTACTATTGCTAATTGAAGCCGATGATTGGATGAACAGTGAGCATTGTAGGGGGGTTTGGATGAACAGTGAGCGGTGGCATTGCCTCTGGATGAACAGGCCCCCGTGGTGTGGAGGGCTGGATGAACAGTAGACGATGGAGGGGTGGCCGTGGAGGGGTGGTTGAACAGGACCCCGTGATGTGGAGGGCTGGATGAACAGTAGATGGTGGAGGGGTGGTTGAACAGTAGTCGATGGAGTAGCGCGCGGTGGAGGCTGGATGAACAGGAGCCCATGGAGGCTGGAGGAGCTCGACGGTAGCCCGTGGAGGCTGGAGAAGGTCGATGGTGGAGATGAACAGTATCCCGTGGAGTCCCGTTTTGCGGTACGCCACACCCCTCCCAATGAACAGGACCCCCGTTTCGACCATACGAGGTCCGTTTCATCCGTTTTGCGGTACACCACACCCCTCCCGATCAACAGGACCCCCGTTTCGACTGTAGGAGGTCCGTTTCCTCCATTTTGTGGTACGCCACACCCCTCCCGATCAATAGGACCCCGTTCTAAACGTAGGAGGTCCGTTTCCTCTGTTGTGCGGTATGCCAGGCCTCGTTTCCATCGCCTGTTCCATCCAAGCCCTCCCGATGAACACGACCACACATTCCGTTCCGACCCAGCCAGTTGGCTCCCACGCGTTCCGTTGCCTCCCGATGAACACGACGCATTCCGTTGCCTCCCCATGAACTCGACACATTCCGTTGCCTCCCCATGAACATGACGACGACGCTGTTTCTCCATTCCGACCCAGCCATGTACACAAGCCCTCACCGTACGTATGCGCGAGTAGGCGTTCGAGACCCCGCCCGTATGTACACATACGTGGCCGTATTTTCTTTCTTGCACCCTGGCCGCTGTACGTACGTGTACATGCTACGTGTGCGCCTCTACTACGACACGTGCGCGCCTCTACATCCACCAGTATATATGTACGTACACGTTCGCGACCAGAATGACAACGCTACGTACGCTTCGACCAGGTGGGTCCCGACAGTCAGGCACTTCCTTGCCTGCGAAGATGTAGCTGGTGGGTCCCAGCAGTCAAGGGGGCAAATCATTTTGGTTTTTTTTGCCCGGAAGCACTTCCTTGCGTGTGAAGATGTAGCTGGTGGGTCCCAGCAGTCAGGGGGGAAACATTTTTTTCGTGAAATACTGATGGCCTGTCAGGTGGGTCCCTGCTGTCAGGTGGAGGAATAATTATTTTGCACGTAATAAGGAGGCACTTCCTTGCGGCCGCCATGGACCCAGTTGTCGTCTTCTCCACGCACAGTACTCTTCCGATGGAAGTCGGTCGTTGGCCACATTGACCACGCCGCGCCGAGAGCACCACGACGGTGGATGACGGCGAGGCCTAGGAAGGGGACGGCGCGGAGCCGGGGAATACGCAGCAGTGGATGCCCATGCGAAGAGGAGTACGAGGGTGAGGCTGCCGTCGCCGCAGAATAACAGGGGGTGTGGGTGAGTAGAGGGATGGCCTGGCCAGCGGTGGGAGTAGTAGGGGGCGGTGAGGCCTCCGCGGCATCACAGTCGGCCACGGGAGGCAGGAGCACGCGGCACGACCGGCGCCGCTTTGGGCGGCTGGGAAGACCAGAGGTTGAAAAAGCACTACGGCCATTGGATGGACATCGTACGGTCACTGGAGCTAGATTCGTTCATATGGACTAAGTTGACAAAGCCCTCTGTCCCCGTAAACTTAGTAGGCCCACAAGTCAGCCTCCCACCAAGGTGAGTCCCAGCTAGCAGGGGGAGTATTCATTTTTTGTGCGTAATAAGGAGGCATTTCCGGTGGGTCCGAGCTGACAGCGGGGGGATTGTTTTTTTCACGAAATACAGAGACCCTTCCGGTGGGTCCTAGCTATTAGGTGGAGGAATCATTATTTTGCGCGTAATAAGGAGGAATTTTCCTGTGTGGGCCCCTACTGTCAGCCTCTTCCGATGGCTGTTGTTTGTTGACCATGTTGACCTCGCCGTGCCGAGAGCACAAATGCGGTGGATGAGGGCGAGGCCCAGGAAGTGAACCACTCGGAGCTGGCAAAGCCATCGCAGCGGATGCCCACGCTAAGGGGAGAACGAGCGCTGACTGGTCGGCTATGGGGTGAGGCTGACATCGCTGGAAAATAACAGGATGTGTGGGTGGTTAGAGGGATGGCCTGGCGGCAGCACAGCCAGCCACGGGAGGAGGGAGCAGGCAGTACCGCCGGCGCTGGGTTGGGCGGCTGGAGCAGGAAGATCAGAGATTGAAGAAGCACGGCAGCCATTGGATGGACATCCAATAGTCACTGCTGTGTGTTGACTAAGTTGACAAAGCCTTGTGTACGCGTCAAAAAAAATTAGGACAACGTCATCGTCAACCTAGTAGGCCCAGAAGTCAGCCTCCAAATCTGTGGAAAACAGCATACATCCCATTAGCCATTATTTTCAATAATTTACAGCCCATTTGCTAATTCTTAAGGATATTAGAAGCCCATATTCTTTTTATTAGCATTACAGACCATATATTCTGGGCACGGCTAAAAAATTCAACGAAATTTTGCATATTTCGGTGGGGTCCGAACTGTTTTAATCATGAAATTTCGAGTCACGTTAAAATAGTTTTCAAAAAATTATATCAAAATAAAATTCAAAAAACAATTCTCCGCAAAAAAATGAATGAAATTTAGAATCTTAACTAGCAAGATGCTCGTTCGTTGCACGGAACATGAAGATGCATTTGTATGAGTAGTTTATCTTGTGGGAGAAAAGATGATATTTTAATGTAATTGCCAGTTGGCTTTTAGTTTTTATAAGAGTAGAGAGTAGAGAAATCCTGAAAAAAAATGATATTTTAATGCAATTGTCAGTTGGCTTTGGTTTAAAAATTTACAGCCCATTTCTTACAACTTATAGCTCGTTTTCTGGGGAAGCCCATTTCTTACTACTTACATCCCTCGTCGTCTTGAAAGATTTGCAGCCCAGCAGGGCTGAGAAAAGCAAGTAGGCCTCGGTTTTGGTATTCTCCAAAAAAAAAGAACTGGGCTAGCCAATTTCAGAAAGAAAAAATATATCAACTGGGCTCGTCATGTGCTTAAAAAAGCGTAAGCATGGGCTAGACGGGCCACAGCCCCCGCACAGTGCGCAGTTGAGCTCCGTCTCTGAAACTGAAAAACAACTGGGCAAGCTGCTGGGTCCCTGGTATTATCCACTCGTTGTGTAATTTTCTCGTTTATTGACTACATTGACAATGGCGTGGAACCTAGTTATCAAACAATTAGGAGGAAGTATTTTTTTGGCTTGTAATAACGAGGCACCTGCTTGCGAAATGCAATGACCCTTGTGGGTCCCTACTGTCAGCCTCTCCATGTACAGTCATCTCCTGATTCCTCTTGGTAGTTGACCATGTTGACAATGCCAGACGGCGGCGGGCACAGCGAGCTAACCAAGGCGAAGAACGATGGCAAGGCCTCAGACGGGAACGAACAGCGGCCATGGAAGATGCGGCAGTGTAGTGGCTGGTGGAGGGGTGTACGAGGGCAACAACATACAAGTCAAGCATACAAATGGTACAAAAAGCCCAAGGATTAATTGTTCATCAAATTGTTAGACAAAACCCAGATTGAACATGATAGTAACATCTAACCCAACCACTCTTTTTTGCAGTCACAAACAAATGGATCGGTCTGATCCATAAAATCAACATCCTGTGCAAAAAACTTTATTTCAGGATGTCTACAACTTATTGTAAATATAAGCCAAACACGTTTAGAAGCCCATTTGTCCACCTGAAACTTCTTTTTTTGCTGTTCAACATGTTCGTCCGTGAGAAATCTCTTGCTGTAAAAATTAAGCCTCGTGGACAATAGTAACCTCGCGTTCAATAGGAAGAATGTGACAAAGCTTCTGTTTGCCTGGTTGGATGCATATCGTCCCATCGTTATTGTCCTCAAACGAATGTCATGAGAACTGAGAAAATCCTTGTTCTTATTACGCCAACGATTGGTTATATGTTTTTCTCCATGTGGTTCTCCCTAAGTAGACATGAAGATTGGAAATAGTAAGGTCTGAAAAAAGAGTATGTCGAAAGAACGACAGCTGAACAGTTAATTCTAGTACAATATATACGGGCTTTCAATGTGGATGAAATCATCACCTCTATGTATAAATTCTCCAGAGATCGAAAGCATCGCAGCAAGCCAATAATTATGTCCAGATCAAAACTATACATTCTGATATATATGATCTTGACAGAATCTAGCAGCATTGATAGGCTATCAATGGACGAACTCTTCATTGAGCATATAACATAATATTAGTACCCAAAGTGTACTCCAAGATGGTATAAAACTTATGTGCACAAATGAAAAATGCAGCATATGATTACAAATGTGTAGATGATAATATACGGTACCTGAAAAAGTGAGGAGCCAAACACCAACACCTTGTGATTATTAAATGGGTCACGAATTACACCCAAGGTCTCCAGTTTGGGCGCAGTGACGAAAGTTATTTCTGAAGGTGTATAACAATTATGAAGGAGCAACCTTTCAAGTGAAGGGGCATCTTCGATGATGAGTTGTTGTCCTTTAAAACAAATTCCAATGCTTTTAAGGTGAGGCGACTTTATTTGGAGACAACTGATACCGATTTGTATTACCAAAACAATCAGCAAGCACTCCAGGGCAGGGCAACTGGAGTGGCTAATGCTGTGCAGTGAGGCCTCCGACAGATAAACACCACAAGCGAAAGTTTTTTAGCAGTGGGAGTCGAAGCATTTGTACCAGATCATCTGGTAGATGGCACCGGGCGAAGGTTGTGGTGTGGAGATGTCAGGTCCCCGACTCAATGCCACATCGATCTAGCATGTAACACCTCATATCACTTTGCGGCCTCACGCACGGTATTCCCACGGGTGTCGCCTTACCTTTGCCCGGGACCGTTTGCGCCTTTTGGCACACGTATATGACAGTGTCGCTAGCATCCATATGATAAGGAGCCCGGGCTGACATGGCTAGTCGTAAACCCAAAGTGGCACAGACTTACAGGGACAGGCATCCATGACCCAGCATCGAACGTGTCGGTCATCAGCGAGTGAATCCAGGCTGTAGCACTGGGCTAGCAGGACTCCGGTGAACCGGGCTGTAGCGGGCTAACAGGACTCTGGTATTCATCGCGTGACATTTCCCCGAAGGGACAGACACAGGAACGAAGAAGGACACATGCCGGCCAGCCTAAGTGTTCCGGAGCAGTAGCAAGCTACCATGGCTCAGTGAAACACTAGGAGACATTTCCCGGTAAGAGAGGCTACTAAGGATAAACAACTAGATAGTCAGATCCCACACATACCAAGCATTTCAATCATACACACAATATGCTCGATATGTGCAAATACAACAAGGCATCACAACATGACTCTACGACACAAGTATTTAATTAACAGGCTCCGAGGAGCGAGATATTACAAACATGGGTCTCATGACCCAACACTCAGGGCATACAAGTCAAAGCACAAGCGGAAGCTATCATGTCTGGGTACAGACATCTATAAATGAAAAAGGCTGAGAAGCCTGACTATCTACCAGATCTTGCCGAGGGCACAAGATCGTAGCTGAGGTATCAAGCTAAACGTCGAAGTCCACGCGAAACTACTAGTGAGACCGAAGTCTCTCTGCAAAAACATAAAATAGGCAAACGTGAGTACAAATGTACCCAGCAAGACTTACATCAGAACTAACTACATATGCATCATTTTCAACAAGGGGATGGTGGGGTTTAACTGCAGCAAGCCAGCTTTGACTAGGTGGCTATCCTAAACTACGACTGCAAGCGACTCTTTTGAGGTGGCGCACACGAGTCCACATATTCACCATATCAATACACCACTATGGACCCGCTCCCGTCTCCCTACGAGAACGCCATCCATAGCACTCACGCTTATCTTGCGTATTTTAGAGTATCCACTTTCACTTGTCTATGAACTGATATAAGCAACCCAGAAGTCCTTTTTCGCGGACACGGCTATTCGAATAGATCATATTAACCCTGCAGGGGTGTACTTCTTCACACACGCTCTCACCACTTACCGCCGTTTACACGACATGTACTCGGCAACCTTCAAGCGGAAGCCCAACGTGGGTGTCGGCCACGGCCTGCCCAAACACTCAAGTCTCTAGTCCAGGTTTATCGCCTATTCGGGTTCCATCCATGAGGAGATCCGGCCGGAGTTTCGCTCACAGCCCCAAACGATGTGAACAGGGTTCCCGAGACACCAAACGGGCGCCCGGTACACCGTGCCACGTGCCTACCGCATCACAGCCCACCCCTACGGTCAGCGCTGCGCACGGCCTCCAGCATACTACAAACACCAGAAACTACTTGCAACTCCTGGACAGAGGACAAGGGTGATCAAGAAGCCGAGAGGGTCCATTGGTTTTGGGCCCAATGCGTGGTAGTAGCTGAATCATGGATCACAAACACAGAACTCAGTTCCTGAGGACGGCTGCAATGAGACAACCCACCATGTACTCCTACATGGCCTCTCACCGCTACCTTTACCAAATCGTGTTCACACACTTAGCTCACACACAGTAGGACATGTTCACACGCCTCTGATTCATCCCCGATGAATCAGACCTGACTCAACTCTAAGCAGTAGCAGGCATGACAAACAAACATGAATGAGTAGGCACAACAGGGCTCAAACAACTCCTACTCATGCTAGTGGGTTTCATCTATTTACCGTGGAATGACAGGTCATGCAGAGGATAAAGGGGTTCAGCTACCGCAGCAAGTAACAGATGAATCGTTGTTGTCCTAATGCAGTAAAAGAGAGCAGGAGCGAGAGAGTGGGATTTTATCGGAATGAACAAGGGGGTTTTGCTTGCCTGGCACTTCTGAAGATAACATTGAGTCTTCATCAGTGTCAACGATCACATCATCGGTATCGCGTCTATCGAGAGGGGACAAATACCGGCAACACAGAAAAACACAATCAATGCAATGCACAAAATGATGCATGCTATGACATGGCAATATGAATGTGTTTTGAGCTAATGTAACTAGCAACAAGTTAAATGGGGTTGGTTTGAATACAAGATTCAAATTCAAACTCCATATGTGATTATTCAAATGCCATTTAATTGATTTGTGCTAAACAGCACCTATAAGTTGTTCTAACATGCATGAAAATGGTACAGATGGATTCCTTGAATTTTTCTGATAATTTTTCATATATAATTTATTTAATTTGGAGTTACGGTTAAATTTCTATGATTTATAGAAGTTTTAGCTATTTTATGAAATTATTAAATCATTTAAGATTATTTAAATTCCAGAAAGGAATTATTGCGTCATCATGACCTCATAGTGACGTCAGCAGGTCAACGGGCGCCGTCCAGGTCAAACTGACCTGTGGGACCCATATGTCAGCGTCACAGGTTAAACAGGGGGGTTTAGTTTAGTTTAATTAAAGATTAGGGCACTAGGGCCCACATGTCAGTGGCTTAAATAGTTAACTAATTTAATTAGTGTTAACTAATCTAACACCTAAACTAATTAACAGGGGCTGGCCCCACCTGTCATCGACCCAGGGGGGGTTCCGCCGTGGTCAAGTGGGTCAACCCACCGGCGGCTTGACGCCGGCGAGGCCAGCCGCGGTGGCGAGCCTCGGGTTTTTCCCACAGGGCTTGGTTTGGCGTGCGGAGCACAGCTTCGGGATGCGGACGCTCGTCCGCATCCAACTGTGGTGGTGGCGCGGCCGAGGAGTGGCCGGAGTGGTGCCGGCGACGAGCTCGGCGGCGGCCGAAGCTCGGGTGCAAGTGGGGATGGGGCTGCGATGCGCAAACGAGCGCGGCGAGGTGCCACGGAGGCTCTACGCGATGCGGGGAGCGCGTTGGGCGCATGCCCGGGACCAAATGGTCACCGGAGCTACGCCGACGTTGAGCTCAGGCGGCGGCGCGTTTCGGCCATAAAGGGGGCGACGGCTACGGCGATCAAATGAAGCGGGGAAGAGGGGGAAAGGGTGGAGGAGCTCACAGCGATCACGAAGAGGGGCTCGGCTTGCTCGGGAACGGCCGGAGTTCCACGAATTTGGGCGACGGCGACCGGCGGGTCCGAGGTAGGAGATGAGCCCGGAGAGGACGTTCGGGGCTTCTGGAGGGGCGTGGCTCGGTGGAGGAGGAGGAGGGGGTCAAGGCGGAGCCTTTGGGCGCATCGGCGAGGCTAGGGGTGGCCGGTGGCCACGAGGGAGCTCGTCGGCGGCGGCGAGCGTGTTCGGTGAGGTGGGAAACGGCGAGAGAGGGAGCAGGGGAAGAGTGAGAGAGGTCGGGCGGATCGGGACGACACCGGGGCATTCATCCACACGGCCAGGGGAAGCAGGAGGTGGCCAGGAGAAGCAGGAGGTGGCCGAGGCAGCGTCGGCGCGCGCCACGCCTCGCCTCTGTTCGTCCTCCTGGCAGAGGAGGAAGAGGACAAGGGGGAGGAGGTGGGCTGGGCCGCGCTGGGCCGGTGGTGGCGCCAGGTAAGTGGCTGGAGGAGCTGGGCCAGGTAGGTTTCTCTCTTTTTTTATATTTCAGTTCTGTTTTATTTTATTTAATTTATTTTGCCACTGTTTTGAATTTAAAATAATTCAAACAATGCCAAAAACTCCTCTAAAAATATTTATGCTGCTTAATGGACTTTTCCAAAAGCACATAAAAATGTTTCAGGGTATTTGGAAATATATTCTATATAAGTTAGGAATATAGTTCCAAATGCAAATAAAGTAATGATTTAAATTCAGTGCTCAAAATATTCCTCAAAAATGTTCATTATTTTTGGTTTGGTGCAAAACCCTTGCCAAAATATAACCAACATTATTTAAAGTCATTTTGAAAACATTGAATGCATTTTCCAGGGTTCTTTGCCCCTCTTTTATTTAAGTTTTTGAGGCTTCCAAAATTTCCTCAGTTCAAATTTCAGAATTTAAACATGATGCAAACATGAAGCTAGCCTAGAGCACTACCAGCAGCTAGGGATGTGACAACTCACCCCCACTAAACAAGAATCTCGTCTCGAGATTCAAGCGTAGGGTAAGGTGAAGGGTAACGCAGACTAGTATAATCTTCACGATCCAGGGTGCACTTCAAATGAACGTTGATTTGAACACCATCATTGTCTTGAGGTCTTGCTCTGAGAAATCTTGTCAACATGACATGGAGGGAAGAAGACTCTAGAAGGGTCGATCTCCTCGAGGATCGAACAACTCAGGATTAACTCACGGAATGAGACATAGAACCATCTCTCGAGCTGAGAGACGAAGCATACCTCTAGAGGGATGGAGTGGAGCAGGTGACGAGGTTCACTAGGTAGACAACAATTCCAGACTTAAGAATGTGGCGATCGGTTGTCAACGTAGCGAGGAGTTGAATTGCCATGATACCACGACAAAACATCCTGGAGAAGGGTGATTCGTAGATTATTATCTTAAGTGGCAAAAAGAATTACCTTTGATTCAGAGATCATTGAAACTCTTTAAACCAGCCTAAGGCAATTCTCGAGCGATCATTTGGAGGGGGTCGGTAGAATGGCATACTCGGACTTGGATGATGTGGATTACCTTGTTGAAGACAACGCAATGGATGAATTTGCTTATCACCGGAAATGGAAGGGACCCATGGTTGAATGGCACATTGGTGGTGCAAGCTGGGAACAAAATGCAAATGCTGGGAACGATTCTGGTAACTGGGGAAGAACCCAACAATAGGGAGTGAATTCACTGTCTGAAAAGGTCGTAGCATTGCCGAGGAAACTGAGAGGAATCCCAGTTTGTGCCGATGATAACTCGTAGCGCTTGTGCGTGCTCTCAAGAACTTGAGCATTTCCATAATCATCAAGGTTTTACCAACATCCGTGTCAAGGGTCCGGCAACACAACTTGCTACCATGATGAATGATGATGGAGGATGCAGATGCAAAGAAAGATAACACCTTCTCAGATTTCATCTTAGCGAGGCCAAGGAAACAAAATCTGGATGATCGACCGAGAGACATTTAGCACTCCGCTTCTAATGTTCTCCTTGATGTGCTAGTGTAACCCATTCATAGAAATGGTCTGGTATCTAGGACATCAAGTAAAAGGTCGGACTTCGGCATCTCAAAATCCATAGGGGCAACTAGGGAGTAAATCCTACGAAATCCCTATGGGGAGGTGGCCAACTTCCTCAAGCAAGATACTACAATAACAGGTCTTCCGGCTGGGTGTGTTGGCCATGACATCCACTTTACCGGTTTCCGAGGGACCAATATTATAGTTCTTGGAGAATGTTCCAACCATCATATCTGCCTGAGATTCAGATCTGGTTGGTGTCAGGATATTCCAGACTCATCGAGTCTAGGAAGAAAAACGAAAGTTTGCAACACAAATCGACGAGATGACGTTGCGAGATTCTCGGGGAATGAACTACGATAGTAAGCTCCAAAACATGAGCTGGTTCTGCTACAAACATGTGAACACGTTGTCCCAGACAAGCATGACCACGTGGTAGTCTTACAATAAAACACTACCGAGTTCTGGTTGGGAACCATCACCGTGGATAACGAAGTCCTTGCATAAGTCATATGATTAGCCCTTATGAAGGAACTTCTTCTCCTTGAACAAATCAATCAGTGGCTTGGTGTGCTCGGGACACATATGGAATGAAGGTTGCAAGTCTCCAGACCACAGAATACTTCGCACGTATGCATGACTGATTTGGGATGATTCCAAAGAAACAACATTGACTTTCTCGAATCCACGGCGGCAACTTGCATCAAATGCACATGAACTAGAGGAAGTCACTTCTTACATCCGAACATATGCTTCATGAGCTAGCATGAACAAATGCTTTCAAAAGTTTCCAACACTAGCTTAATGTTCAACAAAATCATGGAGGAGATAAGGATGTTGTCAATGGGCTCAACAACAATTCATCTGGGTTTCCCTTTAAAAGGAATTCCATAGTTAAGTGAACACGGTGATAGCATTGGTCAGACCCGAAAGATATAATGGTGTATGCTCGAGGGATCAACCACGAGTAAGACAACATTACGAATATCGTTGGTTCTGGTTTGACTTGACGATGGCCCACACTCAAATCAAAGGATTGATAAGACAATAGTTCCAGCAACTGATCACAGGGACCAATCGATGAAGATATCATCTTTCTTCAACACACACTACACAAGATTATCCCTTTGGAACGAACTAAGTCATGCAAGCTTTTATCCTCCAACTCTCCAAGTTGTTGTCTAGCTTAACCAACTAGCTCAGGGATATCTAACACCGATTCTTGGAGAGAAGGTGGTTCACAAGAAACCAACTTGATCACAAGCTCAACATAACGGTCAGGTGACGACCTGGTGATACTTCCGAGAAGATATTCAGAAAATCATGAACCACCGGTATGTTACTAAGCTCGAGAACAATCTCGCTTTTGAGGGCAAGACGATATGATCAAATGAGTGAGGACTTGACAAGATCCTAACTCATCAATCGAAGGGTGCACCGAAATAAGGACTAGGTAGCACGATCAGTCTTAGAAGGATGATTCAAAAACCAACACGCTAAGAATGAAATTATTATCCTTTAGCTACCAAGCAACGAGGTTGCTGGGAGTATTGGTTTCACACACCATGATTCACTTGTCGGCACTCCGGCTGCAACAACACGGAACCGAGGAATGAAAAAGGATGGCGAGAAGTATCACTATGTCAAGAATTCACAAGAGCCGGTGCAATCCTCATGAAAATCCTGACATAAAGACGGTAATACTTCAGGGTAGAACAGAATCAAAAGCTGGGCTGGCATTTTGATCTGCGGAGCACAATTGCTTTAACCCAATCCTAGATATGGATGAGGTACTGGAGTTTGTTTCTCCAAGTCATTCAGGACAGAATGGCTTGGCGGACCACAAGAGTAATAAGCATTGATAACACGAATGCACAATTACTCCTGACTATCAATTGATAGACGAGGGTCAGAAGACAACTAAAGAGGGACAACTCAAAGGAACATACAGTTTTCTGAGTTGTGGATGCATGGTTTAGCATGTCGAACGAATTCCACATATTTCTTCCGGATAACCCATGCAGAAAGGTAGAACTGGCAGAGTCACAATGTAGAATCGAGAACCCATCGAGGGCACTCTGATTGTGATCTTTCGATCAGCGAGGAACATCTGCCATAAGCGGTTCATAGTATTTGGAAGAAAGGAATACCACGAACATCGAGGACTAATGCAAAGGTTACTAATAACCTAAAGGAACGAGCAACACTATCAACATGTTTAAGTAGAGTGAATCTCGGGTTTAAGAACCCAAGAATAGAATACCTACTAACTAAATGGCATCACAGGATGCTTTCGAGAATGATGGCCAGAATCATCACACTAGGACACAAATCATGGCTAGACCACTAGATGATCCCCTGAGACACCTAGGGTCATAATAATAACTCCAACATAAAGGTTGAGGCAGTAGAGTACCTCAGCTCAACAATTTGTGTGATTAACCTGGCCTAACAGACATTGAAACCGGAGAAAAAGGATTTTGCAAATGCATCAGACTCTTTAGAAACCTGGGATGACTCGGACAGCATAACGGCTGTAAATGCTCGGAAAAGATTTGAGACATTCACAAAAATGGTGGCATAACCACTTAGAAGCACAATATCAAGGTTCCGAGATCAACAATTATCATACGGAAGTAGTAGGAACTGAACTGAGACTTAAATCCAACAATCTTATAAGTCCACTGATTAGTAACACATGATCCTGATAGAAAGAAAAGATAGCCTAGTTCTTAATCCCCGTAGAAGAGATAAGATGACTCAGATCAGAAGGGCATGAGGTATAAGGAGTAAAAAGAGCCTTACGTTCCATCCCACAATCAATTCCCTTATATAACTAAAGAATTTCTAGACTCAACTTCGACCAGTTTGGCTTGGTAACCTACAGGCAGTCAAGCTCTGATACCAACGCTGTCAGGTCCCCGACTCAATGCCACATCGATCTAGCATGTAACACCTCATATCACTTTGCGGCCTCACGCACGGTATTCCCACGGGTGTCGCCTTACCTTTGCCCGGGACCGTTTGCGCCTTTTGGCACACGTATATGACAGTGTCGCTAGCATCCATATGATAAGGAGCCCGGGCTGACATGGCTAGTCGTAAACCCAAAGTGGCACAGACTTACAGGGACAGGCATCCATGACCCAGCATCGAACGTGTCGGTCATCAGCGAGTGAATCCAGGCTGTAGCACTGGGCTAGCAGGACTCCGGTGAACCGGGCTGTAGCGGGCTAACAGGACTCTGATATTCATCGCGTGACATTTCCCCGAAGGGACAGACACAGGAACGAAGAAGGACACATGCCGGCCAGCCTAAGTGTTCCGGAGCAGTAGCAAGCTACCATGGCTCAGTGAAACACTAGGAGACATTTCCCGGTAAGAGAGGCTACTAAGGATAAACAACTAGATAGTCAGATCCCACACATACCAAGCATTTCAATCATACACACAATATGCTCGATATGTGCAAATACAACAAGGCATCACAACATGACTCTACGACACAAGTATTTAATTAATAGGCTCCGAGGAGCGAGATATTACAAACATGGGTCTCATGACCCAACACTCAGGGCATACAAGTCAAAGCACAAGCGGAAGCTATCATGTCTGGGTACAGACATCTATAAATGAAAAAGGCTGAGAAGCCTGCCTATCTACCAGATCCTGCCGAGGGCACAAGATCGTAGCTGAGGTATCAAGCTAAACGTCGAAGTCCACGCGAAACTACTAGTGAGACCGAAGTCTCTCTGCAAAAACATAAAATAGGCAAACATGAGTACAAATGTACCCAGCAAGACTTACATCAGAACTAACTACATATGCATCATTTTCAACAAGGGGATGGTGGGGTTTAACTACAGCAAGCCAGCTTTGACTAGGTGGCTATCCTAAACTACGACTGCAAGCGACTCTTTTGAGGTGGCGCACACGAGTCCACATATTCACCATATCAATACACCACTATGGATCCGCTCCCGTCTCCCTACGAGAACGCCATCCATAGCACTCACGCTTATCTTGTGTATTTTAGAGTATCCACTTTCACTTGTCTATGAACTGATATAAGCAACCCAGAAGTCCTTTTCCGCGGACACGGCTATTCGAATAGATCATATTAACCCTGCAGGGGTGTACTTCTTCACACACGCTCTCACCACTTACCGCCGTTTACACGACATGTACTCGGCAACCTTCAAGCGGAAGCCCAACGTGGGTGTCGGCCACGGCCTGCCCAAACACTCAAGTCTCTAGTCCAGGTTTATCGCCTATTCGGGTTCCATCCATGAGGAGATCCGGCCGGAGTTTCGCTCACAGCCCCAAACGATGTGAACAGGGTTCCCGAGACACCAAACGGGCGCCCGGTACACCGTGCCACGTGCCTACCACATCACAGCCCACCCCTACGGTCAGCGCTGCGCACGGCCTCCAGCATACTACAAACACCAGAAACTACTTGCAACTCCTGGACAGAGGACAAGGGTGATCAAGAAGCCGAGAGGGTCCATTGGTTTTGGGCCCAATGCGTGGTAGTAGCTGAATCATGGATCACAAACACAGAACTCAGTTCCTGAGGACGGCTGCAATGAGACAACCCACCATGTACTCCTACATGGCCTCTCACCGCTACCTTTACCAAATCGTGTTCACACACTTAGCTCACACACAGTAGGACATGTTCACACGCCTCTGATTCATCCCCGATGAATTAGACCTGACTCAACTCTAAGCAGTAGCAGGCATGACAAACAAACATGAATGAGTAGGCACAACAGGGCTCAAACAACTCCTACTCATGCTAGTGGGTTTCATCTATTTACTGTGGAATGACAGGTCATGCAGAGGATAAAGGGGTTCAGCTACCGCAGCAAGTAACAGATGAATCGTTGTTGTCCTAATGCAGTAAAAGAGAGCAGGAGCGAGAGAGTGGGATTTTATCGGAATGAACAAGGGGGTTTTGCTTGCCTGGCACTTCTGAAGATAACATTGAGTCTTCATCAGTGTCAACGATCACATCATCGGTATCGCGTCTATCGAGAGGGGACAAATACCGGCAACACAGAAAAACACAATCAATGCAATGCACAAAATGATGCATGCTATGACATGGCAATATGAATGTGTTTTGAGCTAATGTAACTAGCAACAAGTTAAATGGGGTTGGTTTGAATACAAGATTCAAATTCAAACTCCATATGTGATTATTCAAATGCCATTTAATTGATTTGTGCTAAACAGCACCTATAAGTTGTTCTAACATGCATGAAAATGGTACAGATGGATTCCTTGAATTTTTCTGATAATTTTTCATATATAATTTATTTAATTTGGAGTTACGGTTAAATTTCTATGATTTATAGAAGTTTTAGCTATTTTATGAAATTATTAAATCATTTAAGATTATTTAAATTCCAGAAAGGAATTATTGCGTCATCATGACCTCATAGTGACGTCAGCAGGTCAACGGGCGCCGTCCAGGTCAAACTGACCTGTGGGACCCATATGTCAGCGTCACAGGTTAAACAGGGGGGTTTAGTTTAGTTTAATTAAAGATTAGGGCACTAGGGCCCACATGTCAGTGGCTTAAATAGTTAACTAATTTAATTAGTGTTAACTAATCTAACACCTAAACTAATTAACAGGGGCTGGCCCCACCTGTCATCGACCCAGGGGGGGGTTCCGCCGTGGTCAAGTGGGTCAACCCACCGGCGGCTTGACACCGGCGAGGCCAGCCGCGGTGGTGAGCCTCGGGTTTTTCCCACAGGGCTTGGTTTGGCGTGCGGAGCACAGCTTCGGGATGCGGACGCTCGTCCGCATCCAACTATGGTGGTGGCGCGGCCGGGGAGTGGCCGGAGTGGTGCCGGCGACGAGCTCGGCGGCGGCCGAAGCTCGGGTGCAAGTGGGGATGGGGCTGCGATGCGCAAACGAGCGCGGCGAGGTGCCACGGAGGCTCTACGCGATGCGGGGAGCGCGTTGGGCGCATGCCCGGGACCAAATGGTCACCGGAGCTACGCCGACGTTGAGCTCAGGCGGCGGCGCGTTTCGGCCATAAAGGGGGCGACGGCTACAGCGATCAAATGAAGCGGGGAAGAGGGGGAAAGGGTGGAGGAGCTCACAGCGATCACGAAGAGGGGCTCGGCTTGCTCGGGAACGGCCGGAGTTCCACGAATTTGGGCGACGGCGACCGGCGGGTCCGAGGTAGGAGATGAGCCCGGAGAGGACGTTCGGGGCTTCTGGAGGGGCGTGGCTCGGTGGAGGAGGAGGAGGGGGTCAAGGCGGAGCCTTTGGGCGCATCGGCGAGGCTAGGGGTGGCCGGTGGCCACGAGGGAGCTCGTCGGCGGCGGCGAGCGTGTTCGGTGAGGTGGGAAACGGCGAGAGAGGGAGCAGGGGAAGAGTGAGAGAGGTCGGGTGGATCGGGACGACACCGGGGCATTCATCCACGCGGCCAGGGGAAGCAGGAGGTGGCCGAGGCAGCGTCGGCGCGCGCCACGCCTCGCCTCTGTTCGTCCTCCTGGCAGAGGAGGAAGAGGACAAGGGGGAGGAGGTGGGCTGGGCCGCGCTGGGCCGGTGGTGGCGCCAGGTAAGTGGCTGGAGGAGCTGGGCCAGGTAGGTTTCTCTCTTTTTTTATATTTTAGTTCTGTTTTATTTTATTTAATTTATTTTGCCACTGTTTTGAATTTAAAATAATTCAAACAATGCCAAAAACTCCTCTGAAAATATTTATGCTGCTTAATGGACTTTTCCAAAAGCACATAAAAATGTTTCAGGGTATTTGGAAATATATTCTATATAAGTTAGGAATATAGTTCCAAATGCAAATAAAGTAATGATTTAAATTCAGTGCTCAAAATATTCCTCAAAAATGTTCATTATTTTTGGTTTGGTGCAAAACCCTTGCCAAAATATAACCAACATTATTTAAGGTCATTTTGAAAACATTGAATGCATTTTCCAGGGTTCTTTGCCCCTCTTTTATTTAAGTTTTTGAGGCTTCCAAAATTCCCTCAGTTCAAATTTCAGAATTTAAACATGATGCAAACATGAAGCTAGCCTAGAGCACTACCAGCAGCTAGGGATGTGACAGGAGAGAGGAGGAAAACCGCGAGATGGACAACGGTGATGTGGGCACGAATTCTTGGTATGTTCGTGGTATGAAACTTTCATGGTAATGGTAGAACTCAAACTGCTGGAGTTTTCCGAATTCAGGGGATGTCAGCCAAGCGTCCACCTTGCCGGGTATAGACAGTAGGTAGCTTGCCGGGATGCAGAGGCATTGAACGGGGCCTAGCTGGTGAGAAGAGATGATGGCTCTGATGAGATCAAATTCAGGAAGGACAGATATCTGACGACAGTCGAGATTGTGGGGCGCGGTGCGCCATAGAGGGCGCCGCCGAGTTGAGAGGACTTGTGTGCGGCAGCAATCCTTGGTGGGGAGAAGCGAGATGATCTCCTCAAGGATGACACCCGGGAGATCGCTGATGCGGTCCACTGGAGATTCTACCGGTTCCTTAGATTCGGGTGGGGGAGGGTCGCCGCTTCTCCCCGCGCTACCGGGTGCAGGATCTACAACCGGTGTCGCCGCTGGCGGGAGCCTCATCTTCTTGGCGTTGGGGCCAGCCGACTCCATTTTCCTTGTGGGCATCGCGCCAAGGTCACGGGTTTGAGCAGAGTAGCCAGAGACGAGCCTAGTGGCAGTGCGAGTGGGGAAGTAGGAGGGCTGGGGATTTCTGTAGGAGTGGATGAAGAGGAGCAGGCATTTTCTATACGAGTGAGGAAGAAGGTGAGCGGGGTTTTTTGGACGAGTGAGGAAGATTGGGGAGAGGGGGGAATTGGGTGGGGAGACGGAAGCGGGAGAGCGAACTGTTCGTGTTTATAAGGCCCGCTGCACTAACTACTCGCTTTTTTCCCAAGAACCGCTCTCTTATTTTGCGTTGCTGCATTGGAGGTGGCACATGGGCTTGGCTGACTGGCCATGCATGAAGGATGCATGTGCGCGCCGGCCACTGCATGCGCCTGGTTTGTTACTAGGCCTATTTAATAGGGTGGTTATGGAGTAAATTAAGGAGATTTATTTTCTCTGTGTGCATCCACCAAATTAGAGGATGCGGTACTGGATGCAGACACTGACATTAAACTAACATTCAGAAGAACAAAATTTCAGCATGTCTATGCATCTCAATGATTCACCATACTATAACCAATATACAAAGCTGTGAGAAGGTGTGGAAATAAAGAAAATCGGTCGATGCTTCTCTGAGCAAAGGGCCTCCCTGCGCACGCATTAATTTCCTGGGCATGCTTGTTTCTTCTCAATGTTGCGAGCACTTTGAGCATGTTGGCAACTCCACAGCTAGCTAGCTGCCTCATCTTGCAATTGATGCTGACACATTTGCAGCAAACACATGAGGCAATAGAGATGACTCGACATGGGTCCATATTGTGCAGTTCCCCTGATATCATATTCATTGTCCTGAATCTGAAAAGATAGGAAAACAGTAGCTATACTTAAACGGTGTTGCAAAACAGTAGCACATATCAATAGCTCGACATGACAAAACATGATCATCTGGATGAAGGGGATACTGACCTGCCTGAGGAAGATTACATATAATTTCATAAGTCCTTGGTTGATTTCCACCTTCGGCTGCACTGCTTGTTTACTCCTCCACACATGACAGGATCGTCCCACACTGCATTCAGCAAGTCAACGTACGAATAAGCTAATTTCATCTTGCGGTGGTCATTGTACCTAGTTATGAATGTAGGAATACCTGGAGCACCATGAGGTTAGATGACAGCAGGTAGATGCAGCCATATAAATTTTGTGCGGTGCTACCAAAATTGAGGTTTGTATCCCTTCCCGTTATGAGAATTCTTCTTGAAGTTGGTAGAATGTGATGGCTTGTTCTTTGCATCAAACTTGCCTTTCCCCTGAGATTTGTTCTTGTTGTTTTGGGGCTGGTTGGGCTGGAAGTTCTTCTCGTGTACCATGTGGGCACTAGAAGCTCCCTCAGCGACCCGAGCATGTGTGTATTTTGCTCTCGCCTTCTCCTCAAAATCAAGAGTGCTAATGAGATCCAAAACAGAAAACTCATGTCTCTTGTTTTTCAGAGAAGTAGCAAAATCGTTCCACGAAGGTGGAAGCTTGGCAATGATGGTCCCAGCAACAAATTTGTTCGGCAACACACACTTAAAGTACTCAAGTTCCTTGGAGACTGACTGTATCTCATGAGTCTGTTGAACAACAGAGCGCTCATCAGTCATCTTGTAGTCACATAATTGCTTCATGATGTACAACTCGGTGCCAGCGCCCGAGGGCCCAAACGTGGCCTCGAGCGCAGCCCACATGTTTTTTACGCTGTCAAACGATATATATGAATCTACAATGGAATCGTCAAGAACACTGAGTAGGGCGGCTTTGAAGAGGGTATCCATGTTATGAAAAGCTTCCTGTTGTGTAGGATTAAGATCGCCCTCAGGCTTACCCTTAGTGGCGTCATAACAGTACATGATCTGAAACCAATATACTGCTCTTGTGTGCCACCTTTTATATTGTACCCCCTTAAAAGTAGGTGGCTTCAAAAGCACAGCAAAACCACTCAGAGTAAATTGCCTGTGATCAGGTTTTTGGATTGAATTGTTGAATATATGAGCAATTTAGTATGAGATTTAATCCGAATCAGTAGTAAATAGATCATGACGACAATTGCAAACATCAAAGTAATGATGCGGACTAAACCAGGAGGACAGAATCACATATTGTACAGCGGGAGCAGAACCGATGTGGTTGATGTTGTCACTCATGTCGTTGATGATGAGGTTACCGAGGTCGGGGAAGAAGGCTGTCGTTGAGAAAGTCGCCGCTGGCAGCAGTCACAGGAGTGTGCTCCCCAAAAACCTGATCGCCCCTCTCCCGTACAGGATCACGAAAGGCGGGGTTCGGAGGACTGCTGTCCCTTCTCGTGGTGCACGCTGGAAGGAGGGCTGGAGAAGAATTGCGTGGTGGTGCTAAGATCTGGAACAGTGCGAAACCATATGATACAGCGGGGGCTAGGGTAGAGCATGTCAGGTCGGTCGTGCGAGTATAATAGTAGGCCTTTGGCCCCCAAACCCCACGTCCAAGCCAATAGTAGCACAAAAAAAGTCAATAATAGCCCCACCAAGGTTTGTCTCAAAAAAACGGAGTAATTAAGGCGTCTGTTAGTCCCTTTAGTATAAATACAATATCATTAATAATGGCCCCACCTTTTGTCTCACAAAGTATGTTGAAGTACAACCGGCTACACGTTTACAATCCGCTTCTCTTCTCTCTCCTCTTCTCTCTCCTTCAACTAAGCACAAATACTATATTTAAATCCTTATAGCCTGCTTATGTCATCTAATTGTGGTACTTGCTCTAAAAGTTACTATCCACTGTGTAGTCTGAAATGCCGGGCATGCAGCGGGCGGTGCCCTCGGTCGGCGCGCCGCTTCAACGGCGAAAGCAGTGAGAGGTCGTGTCGCCCTGACTTGCCATCAACATGGAGCGGCGGGCTCAGCTGGCGCCGAGCGGGAAGCGCGCGTGAGAGGGGGGGGGTTTGTTGGGCCAAGAAGGTGAGCAGCCAACTTGGGATCGGTCTGGACGGGGAAATATCATGTGCTCCCATACTCTGCATATGACACTAGTCTATGTTACTACTCCCTCCTTTCCGGTTTATAGAGATGTTTAGAGTAACATAGTAATATGTTACAGTACAAGTTACTCCCCACTATGACCAGCCTTGGCCTCTCCCAGTGCTCCACCATGTATAGCTGCTAGGCCTGCTACGTAGGCATAAAATATAATGTGGCACCAATAAACTAAGCACCTATGCATTGAAGACTTGAGTAACTAAGCCATTTAATGCACTTAGCACCTCATCTAAAGATCATTAATAGTATAGCCAGATGTTGGCTATAAGGCTGGTCATAGTGGGGAGTAACTTAGAGTAGTAACATGCATACCTTACTACTCTATGTTGCTACCCTTATAGTGGGAAGTGTCATATGTGTAGTAACATACACATGTTCATTTATTGTCTTGTAGACTCATTTTGCATTGGAAAGCGCTATGTGTTGGTAACATATTAGGTTACTCTATTTGCCTCTCTCCTCATTAACTACTTGCCACATCAACATTTTTTCTTATGTGGCATCTATGTTACTACCTATGTTACTCCCACTATGACTAGCCTAAGCCAGTGCCATGTCATCTACAGCCCATCTTATAGTCAACATGTACAATAGTAGATCAAAAGAGTGTACTACTACTTTTTTGTTCTGTGGCCCACCTTTCATTCTCACAAAGTGCCTAGGAGCATGTGCTAGAGCTGGCTCTTCATGAAGAGCCCGCTTACCTTCTCTCTCCTCTTCTCTTTCCTCCAACTAAGCAGAACTATACTATAGTTTATTCCTTATACCCTGCTGACTCAGCTCTATTGTACTTGCTCTAAGCACATCTAAGCACTTACTAGCACCCCCTTGACCGTGGACCTTGACGGTGTACGTCACCTTGTGTCTCATAATTTTCCTCGTCATCATATGAGTCCTAGAAGGTCTCACCCACATCATCATTAGCATGCAGCCGCCTTGATAGACAATGTGCGCAGAAGGAGTAGAGGCGACTAGGGACGCACCACCACCACGTCATGGGCACTCCGTATGTGCTCGTGTGCGTGCAGCGTGCGTGTTTTTCCATCGGTTCTAGCTCTAAGGACGAGGTTGCGGTTGTCTTCGTCTCCGACTAGTAGTTGAGCAACGACGACAAAGAGGTGCTGCAAGAGATGCGTATGCGCCATTGCGTGCGAGCTTCGCCGTAGCACGACGAACCGGACGTCGTCGCGGATGGCGCACACCTCCATGCAGCCGAGTGTGTGCGCATGCATGTGTTATTCACGTGCATTCTGCGGCCAAGCGTGTGTGCATGCACGTCTTGTGTACGTGCGCTGTGTGCTCCATGTTGTGCGCGTATGTGCATGAATTGGATCGGATGGAGTTAGTGCGTTGGCTTGTGTACATGCGTGGCTACATGCGTCCTGTACATGCATGGCTTGTTGCGTGGTTATCAATAATTCAATATAAACTACTCCCTCCGTTCCAAAATATAAGTCTTTCTAGCCATTTCAAATAGACTACAACATACGGATGTATGTAGATATATTTTAGAGTGTAGATTCACTCATTTTGTTTCGTATGTAGTCCCTTATTGAAATATCTAAAAAGACTTATATTTGGGAACGGAGGGAGTATAAAACATCTTCAACTTAGCATCCTGATGTACCATTTCTAGTGGTTAGCGAAAAGTTCATGTTCTTTTAGTTGTTTGTAGGTGGGCAGGCAGCAAAAAACAGGGGAAAACGCGCAAGGTTCCTTGCAGACGCTCCACCGCGAGGTTCCTTGCTCCTCCTCGGTCGTGGGGAATCTATGTTCTTCAACTCTTTTCTTTTACGTGAGCTTTGTTCATCCTTTTCCTAACACACGAGACATCTAGCATCAAGGTGCACGTGTCATGCAAGAAAATGGAGATAATCAGATAAGCAGTGCGTAAGTGAGTCATGCGGGGGAAAAACCCTTTTTCTAAGTGAGTCGTGCACTTTGATGGCACCTACGTAATATTTTTTTCTCCTCGATGGCACGTGAATGGCACGTGAATAGTGCACATACTCAACGACGGAGCACGGGATGGTAACAATGACATGGTCAGCCCTTTTTGGAGAGAGTACGTACTACTAGTTAATAACTTTGATGTGTCCCGTCAACTCACAGAATGACTAGAAGCTTCATTACGCCTTCTCCCTCGCCAATGCGTGCGCGGTGGCTCGCAGCACAAGGAGAAACTTTTGCTTACAAGCGGTGGACGTGCAGCAGTTCATTTGGTGTCAGATTGCCAGAAGCACTACTGTAGAACCATCAACTTCCAGAAGAGGCGAAGAGCCAAGCGCAAGGTCACCTACTAACCTTAGGCTAGGCGTAGTGGGAGTAACATAAGTAGAGGTACCTCCTTTTTTATTCTAAAAACAACCACACGCAAATATCAAGGTGCTGGTTACGTAGAACAAATTTCCTGCAGTCCGTGCTCAGCCCTCCTCTATCTCTCTTCTCAGCCAGTCAGCGGACGCGTGGAGCTCATCGTCTGTTTGCTCACATGCGGCCCCACATGTCAGTGAAAACGCAAGAGGACCCACCGAACCTGCACATCTTTCACCTCGACGTGTTGGTGATGAAAAACAAATCCAATAAAGATCTTCAGTGGCCACTTTTGGAGTTACTCAAGAGTAGTAAGATTCTATTTACAGTTTAACCCAAGATGCACATCTTGTGGCTTCAACTACCACTCTATTTTCTTTCATGACACGACCTGGATGCTGGATGTCCCACGTGTCGGCAAAAGGAGGAATAACCCGACCAAATCTTCGGTTGTGCTCTCGGATTAGACTAGTTGTGCTAACTTAAAAAATTTATTGTGTACTCCCTCCGTTCCAAAATACTTGACTTCCATTTGTCCAAAAATGGATGTACCTATATACTAAAACATGTCTAGATACATATATATTTTGACAAATAGAAGACATGTATTGTGCAACGGAGGGAGTAGAATGGATGCAAGTTTTTGTATTGGAAAGAAGAGTACATCCATATATTGATAGAGCGTTGGAGTTGGCCTTACAAGTGGGACCGCAGTTGAGGAAACTGACTATCGGCAAACCCCCACCTCGCCTGCCGCGTGATGGCTGAGTTAGAGAAACGATGAGGTTGAAGAGATTGCTCTAGCACGGACTCCAAGAAATATGGTGTCAGATGGAAGTCGTGTTGGTGGCGTGTGTCGTACTCCTGGACGTGAATGCTTGTTCTGGCCCATGCCACCCTACTACTCCTACTACTTACTATATAGTACTAGTATCAAGGATTCGAGGTGCTGGTTACGTACAATATGGCTACAGTAAAAACACCCGCACGACGCGTAAAGCATGTGAAGCTAGTACAAATAGTGTAGTACTATCGTTGATTGGCCTCATCCGATAACCTGTTGCAATGCACGTACAATTATGTATTCGGAAAATATTTTTTTGCCTCGTCGCACCACTCACTCACAGAAGCAACTCGAAATCCATTCATAAATTTAGTAAGTTTATCACAGGCATATCATTTTATTACATACAACAGGTCATCAACCCACATCGACAACGAGGATACATTATAAATACTAAAGTTTTCACCACACAACAAATAACAAGCAATAAAATGAACTTCAACTCGACCATTCCTCGGCGTTGGAAACGCTTGCTTTGAAACACAAGTGATTCTCTGGGACGGGCCATCTATTGTCGATCTCGAGACCAACACAGGACTGATCATCCAGGCTGAAGCGGCCTACTATATCAGTACCAGGGTAGGGAACCACGCTAATGTCCGAGGTATAGACACAGTTGCTTCTCATAAATGGTGCTAGTAACGTTGTGTCAATAGCAGTTGGATCGCCTTTCACCATCATCGAATAGTTTTGTCCAAGGAAGAGCGAGTTTTCTCCAAGACTATCAATTCTGTACCAGGGAGAAGGTGTTGGCGCTAGCACACTAGTATCGAATACCATGCAACGGTGTTGGAATAGGTCCGGAGAGTGCGACCATGGGAGACTACACCTGCTTCCTGATGAGGACATCAATACAATTGTTACACCCACAGCCCCTGCTGCTATACATACTGGACCAATTACTAGAGCTCGTGCACGCCAACTAAATTACCAGGTACTTTCGTTTCTTGGTAATGATTCTATTGTTCATGAGAATATGATGCTGCCTAAATTGGATACATTTGTTTTGCTTACAAATGAAGGGCCTAGCTTGGAGAAGGATGAACATTGGAGCAAGAACAAGCATGGAGATGATGGCATGCGCAAGGGAAACAAGAACGGAGTTACAAGTGATGATTTCAGGACTTTGAAGCCACCATAATGGGTGCATGAAGCCTTGGACGAAATATACAAGACGCCACTTCATAAATTTCGTCCCGAGGCTATTTTAGGTGCTGCGTCACCTTATTATTGGGCCAGGCCCATGTAATTTCGAAATACATAAGTATAGGCTATTTTTAGAGTCCGTATGTGTGGGGAAACAAGAGATAGGGTTGATTTCGGACCCCTCCACCAAGGGCTACGAAATTCCCCCCCTCTTCCTCCATATATACAGCCCTTAGGGCATCGTTTAGACTTTGGGTTTTGTTTAGATTAAAAGTTCGCCATAGCTGCAACTTCGCGTACTTCGTTTGTGTTCAACGACCAGACAAAGGCGTCACAGAACCCCACCTTGATCAATAAAGCTTTCATCTTATATTCGCAATATCCAGATTGCAATCTTAGTTTCTTGCTTGTTCTTCGTTTGCTCGCAGGAAACAGACCCTCGTGGTCAGGTTGATCGTGCTCCGGCGTGGTCAATAACCTCTCGGAGTTGGTTTAGCGATTGCTAAGGCGCGACGTCCTCGCACGTTCGTAGTCGGATCGTCAAAGTCGACTTCCACCAAAGCGAAATCCACCATCTCATCGAAAGACGGGACACCTTAGCCTCTATCAAGTGGTATCAGATTTCCAGGTTGCTCGGTGAGATTTTACAGTTTTTCGTAGTTTAGATCGAGTCTGTTCTTCATACCTACAGTCCACAAAAAAGCCACACAAAAAATTAGGGTTAGTTCATCATATCCGAACCAATCTGAGCCTTTGCATAATCTTTTTAGGGTTTTGCTTTGTTGAATTTGCGGTTGCATCGTCGTGTCTAGTTGCTGGTCTTAGAGTCTAGTCTTTTAGAGTTTCGAGTTCTGGTCATAAGTTGTCACGCCGCCGCCGCACCATCATCATCGCCCCTGCCATCTACCACCACCGCTTATCCGCCACCGCTCCGAATCCGTATCTATATACCACCACCGATTCATATACCACCACCGATTCATATCCATATCCATATACTACCACCGCTACCACCACCGCTGCCATATACCACCACCATATATCCACCACCAATCCGAGTTCCTTGCATATTAGGTTTGTTTTCGAGATCCATCTAGATTCCGATTCGTGTTTCCTTGCCGGAGTAGGTTTCGGAAAAAAAAAAGAGTCGGGTAGCCACGCTCCGTTTAGGCCCAAAATTTTTCGAAAACGCATTTTTCGAAAAAATTTCTGGCTATCCTATTTTTAGGTGTTTCTGTGTGTTTTGAGACAGGTGCCATTATAGGAAGTTTTTTTTGACCTGTTTCCAGTTTTTGGGTCCGGGCAGTCGAAAAAAAAAAATTGGTCGAAAAAATTTCGTGCCCATCCTGTCAGTTTGAGCTAAGAAGAGTTTTGAGACACTCGCCATTATAGTGATTTTTCGCAAAAAAAAAGCAGCGCAAAAAAAAAGAGCGAAAAAAAAAATTTCAGAGTGTGCTTTTCCCTTGTTTACGTGCCGCGCCGTGATTTTGTTGGTGTTCTAGGCTCGCGTCTCTAGCACAGTCTAGCCTAGGACCAGCACAGTACCGTCGTTGAGCGTTTATTCAACTTTGCATCTCTGAATTGATTATTGCTGACCCTTTTTGCTACCA
This sequence comes from Triticum aestivum, assembly GCF_018294505.1. Classification (NCBI taxonomy): domain Eukaryota; kingdom Viridiplantae; phylum Streptophyta; class Magnoliopsida; order Poales; family Poaceae; genus Triticum; species Triticum aestivum. Next base: position 449,982,102 of record NC_057813.1, read on the forward strand.
TACTATAAGCCTTCCCAGCTCCACATACATCTACGTCGTGTGTTTGACTCTCCCTGGTAATCGCTCTATCCAAGCTTTGAGAGTTTTTGACTACAACGGTTGCCGATCACCGCCTACTGCTGGACAAGAACTGGTAAGAATTTGAGATTTGCTTGACGGATTTGTGATACACCACCACCACTTCTTAGTAGTCTGTAGGATCATATTCTTGTGTGTTTCTATTGCTGCTAACCATGCCAGGATCACAAGCCGATGAGATTGACTGGGAGAACTTATCGAACAAGGAGCTTCATGATAAGTTTCAGCAAATGATGACTGAACAGGTACAAGATGTGCTGAACAATTTTGAAGAGGCCATGGAGAAGATCACTGGCCTTGAGAAGACGTTCGAAACAAAGCTCGATAACAGATTTAATGAACTGCTTGCGCGTCTTCCACCACCGGCTGCACCTGTCGCACCTCTGCAACAACAACAACTACGCCCCCTTCCGAATCAGTATGGATGAGCACAGCGTGTTCCTATTGTGCCAGGACAAAATTCTGGTGCCGCTGTTACTGCTGTTGGTGTTTCTTTGGCTCCTGCTACTGCTCCTGCTGGTACACAGGAGGAGGATGAGTATGCGGGCGATTATGAGGATGAGGTTGATCAAAATCAGATCTACGAGCAGCCACCAGCACCACCACCAGCAGGTCGACCTCAGGTATATATTCGTCATGGCAGGGCCGCACCACCACCTCAGGTACGAGATGATGTCCATATTCCTAAACTGAAATTGAATATTCCACCATTTGAGGGTAGATATGTTCCTGATATATATCTTACTTGGGAGTTAGAAACTGAACAACGATTTACATGTTTACAATATCCTGAGGAGAGACGAGTTGCTGCTGCTGTTTGTGCTTTCACTAGTTTTGCATGTGTATGGTGGTCTGAAGATTGTAGATTATATCCTATTCCAACTACTTGGGCTGCTTTGAAAACTGCTATGCGTACGCGTTGGGTTCCACCATATTATCAACGTGAATTGCTTCAAAAATTGCAGCGTTTAAGACAAGGAAAAAATTCTGTAGAAGAATATTATCAGGAATTACAAACTGGCATGATTCGATGTGGTATTGTTGAGGAGAATGAAGCTATGCTTGCACGTTTTCTGGGTGGATTAAATAGAGAGATTCAGACCATTCTAGACTATAAGGAGTATACTAATATCACTCGTTTATTCCATCTTGCTTGTAAAGCTGAACGTGAAGTGCAGGATCGACAAGCATTGGCGCGAACTAACTTTTCTGCAGGCCGACCTTCCTCATGGACGCCGCGTGCATCTCCTACTTCAACTGCACCAGCACCTCAATCAGGTGCCTCCTACAGCCGTGATACTAGAAAACAGGAACAACCACCATTATCTGCCAAGAGCGCACCTGCGGGGCCTGCACAGCGTTCTTCTTCTTCCATGGCATCAACAGGGCACACAAGTGATATTATTTGTCGTCGTTGTAAGGGAGGAGGTCATTATGCGAGGGAATGCAAATCTCCGCGTGTGATGATTGCTACCGCGGATGGTGGATATGAGTCCGCTAGTGACTATGATGAGGAGACATTGGCTCTTATTACACGTGAAGAACTTGGTGGAGATGATTCTGATCATGAGATGCAATACATGGCTCCTGAAGACGCTGACAGGTATGAATGTTTAGTTGCTCAACGTGTTTTGAGTGTGCAGGTCACACAAGCTGAGCAAAATCAGAGGCACAATTTGTTCCATACCAAGGGAGTTGTGAAGGAACGTTCTGTGCGCGTCATAATAGACAGAGGGAGCTGCAACAACTTGGCTAGCATGGAGATGGTGGAGAAGCTTTCTCTCACCACAAGACCACATCCACATCATTACTACATCCAATGGTTCAACAACAGCGGCAAGGTTAAGGTAACACGTACTGTTCGTGTGCATTTTAGTATCTCTACATATGCTGATTATGTTGATTGTGATGTGGTACCTATGCAAGCATGTTCCTTATTACTTGGTAGACCATGGCAATTTGATAAAAATTCTGTACACCATGGTAGAAACAATCACTATACTCTTGTTCATAAGGATAAAAATATTACTTTGCTTCCTATGACTCCTGATTCCATTTTGAAAGATGATATTAATAGAGCTAATAAAGCACAACAGGAGAAGAATAAGAGTGAAAATCAGATTGTGGCAAAAGAATTTGAGCAACAAATGAAGCCTAATAATAAACCATCTAGTGTTGCTTCTGAAATTAAATTGAAAAGTGCATGTTTATTTGCCACCAAATTTGATATTGATGAGCTAGATTTCAGCAAATCTGTTTGCTATGCTTTTGTGTGCAAAGAGGCATTATTTTCATTCGAGGACATGCCTTCCTCTTTGCCTCCTGTTGTCACTAACATTTTGCAGGAGTTCGCTGACGTTTTTCCACAAGACGTGCCACCGGGATTACCGCCTATTCGAGGGATTGAGCATCAGATTGACTTAATTCCCGGTGCTTCACTGCCAAACCTTGCACCATACCGTACCAATCCAGAGGAGACGAAGGAGATTATGCGTCAAGTACAAGAGCTTCTCGACAAAGGTTATATACGCGAATCCCTTAGTCCTTGTGCTGTTCCTATTATTCTAGTGCCGAAAAAGGATGGTACATCACGTATGTGTGTTGATTGTAGAGGCATTAATAATATTACTATTCGTTATCGTCATCCTATTCCTAGGCTAGATGATATGCTTGATGAATTGAGTGGCTCTACAATATTCTCCAAAGTTGATTTGCGTAGTGGATACCATCAAATTCGTATGAAATTGGGAGATGAATGGAAAACAGCATTCAAAACTAAGTTTGGATTATATGAGTGGTTAGTCATGCCTTTTGGGTTAACTAATGCACCTAGTACTTTCATGAGATTAACGAACGAAGTTTTACGTGCTTTCATTGGACGATTTGTGGTAGTTTACTTTGATGACATATTGATTTATAGCAGATCTTTGGGCTGAACATTGTAGATTATATCCTATTCCAACTACTTGGGCTGCTTTGAAAACTGCTATGCGTACGCGTTGGGTTCCACCATATTATCAACGTGAATTGCTTCAAAAATTGCAGCGTTTAAGACAAGGGAAAAATTCTGTAGAAGAATATTATCAGGAATTACAAACTGGCATGATTAGATGTGGTATTGTTGAGGAGAATGAAGCTATGCTTGCACGTTTTCTAGGTGGATTAAATAGAGAGATTCAGACCATTCTAGACTATAAGGAGTATACTAATATCACTCGTTTATTCCATCTTGCTTGTAAAGCTGAACGTGAAGTGCAGGATCGACAAGCATTGGCGCGAACTAACTTTTCTGCAGGCCGACCTTCATCATGGACACCACGTGCATCTTCTACTTCAACTGCACCAGCACCTCCATCCGGTGCCACCTCCAGCCGTGATACAAGAAAACAGGCACAACCACCATTATCTGCCAAGAGCACACCTGCGGGGCCTGCACAGCGTTCTTCTTCTTCCATGGCATCAACAGGGCACACAAGTGATATTATTTGTCGTCGTTGTAAGGGAGGAGGTCATTATGCGAGGGAATGCAAATCTCCGCGTGTGATGATTGCTACTGCGGATGGTGGATATGAGTCCGCTAGTGACTATGATGAGGAGACATTGGCTCTTATTACACGTGAAGAACATGGTGGAGATGATTCTGATCATGAGACGCAATACATGGCTCCTGAAGACGCTGACAGGTATGAATGTTTAGTTGCTCAACGTGTTTTGAGTGTGCAGGTCACACAAGCTGAGCAAAATCAGAGGCACAATTTGTTCCATACCAAGGGAGTTGTGAAGGAACGTTCTGTGCGCGTCATGATAGACGGAGGGAGCTGCAACAACTTGGCTAGCATGGAGATGGTGGAGAAGCTTTCTCTCACCACAAGACCACATCCACATCCTTACTACATCCAATGGTTCAACAACAGCGGCAAGGTTAAGGTAACACGTACTGTTCGTGTGCATTTTAGTATCTCTACATATGCTGATTATGTTGATTGTGATGTGGTACCTATGCAAGCATGTTCCTTATTACTTGGTAGACCATGGCAATTTGATAAAAATTCTGTACACCATGGTAGAAACAATCACTATACTCTTGTTCATAAGGATAAAAATATTACTTTGCTTCCTATGACTCCTGATTCCATTTTGAAAGATGATATTAATAGAGCTAATAAAGCAAAACAGGAGACGAATAAGAGTGAAAATCAGATTGTGGCAAAAGAATTTGAGCAACAAATGAAGCCTAATAATAAACCATCTAGTGTTGCTTCTGAAATTAAATTGAAAAGTGCATGTTTATTTGCCACCAAATCTGATATTGATGAGCTAGATTTCAGCAAATTTGTTTGCTATGCTTTTGTGTGCAAAGAGGCATTATTTTCATTCGAGGACGTGCCTTCCTCTTTGCCTCCTGCTGTCACTAACATTTTGCAGGAGTTCGCTGACATCTTTCCACAAGACGTGCCACCGGGATTACCGCCTATTCGAGGGATTGAGCATCAAATTGACTTAATTCCCGGTGCTTCACTGCCAAACCATGCACCATACCGTACCAATCCAGAGGAGACGAAGGAGATTATGCGTCAAGTACAAGAGCTTCTCGACAAAGGTTATATACGCGAATCCCTTAGTCCTTGTGCTGTTCCTATTATTCTAGTGCCGAAAAAGGATGGTACATCACGTATGTGTGTTGATTGTAGAGGCATTAATAATATTACTATTCGTTATCGTCATCCTATTCCTAGGCTAGATGATATGCTTGATGAATTGAGTGGCTCTACAATATTCTCCAAAGTTGATTTGCGTAGTGGATACCATCAAATTCGTATGAAATTGGGAGATGAATGGAAAACAGCATTTAAAACTAAGTTTGGATTATATGAGTGGTTAGTCATGCCTTTTGGGTTAACTAATGCGCCTAGTACTTTCATGAGACTAATGAACGAAGTTTTACGTGCTTTCATTGGATGATTTGTGGTAGTCTATTTTGATGATATACTGATTTATAGCAGATCTTTGGAAGAACATTTGGAACATTTACGTGCTGTTTTTATTGCTCTACGTGATGCACGTTTGTTTGGTAACCTTGGGAAGTGCACCTTTTGCACCGACCGAGTATCTTTTCTTGGCTATGTTGTTACTCCACAGGGAATTGAAGTTGACAAAGCCAAGATTGAAGCTATTGAGAGTTGGCCGCAGCCCAAAACGGTCACACAAGTGAGGAGTTTTCTTGGCCTCGCTGGATTCTATAGGCGTTTTGTGAGAGATTTCAGCACCATTGCTGCTCCTCTCAACGAGCTTACAAAGAAGGATGTGCCTTTTGTTTGGGGTACCGCACAGGAAGAAGCCTTCACGGTATTGAAAGATAAGTTGACACATGCTCCTTTACTCCAACTTCCTGATTTTAATAAGACTTTTGAGCTTGAATGTGATGCTAGTGGAATTGGATTAGGAGGTGTGTTATTACAAGATGGCAAACCTGTTGCATACTTTTCTGAAAAATTGAGTGGGCCTAGTCTGAATTATTCTACTTATGATAAAGAATTATATGCTCTTGTTCGGACTTTAGAAACATGGCAACATTATTTATGGCCCAAAGAATTTGTTATACATTCTGATCATGAATCTTTGAAACATATTAAAAGTCAAGCTAAACTGAATCGTAGACATGCTAAATGGGTTGAATTCATTGAGACTTTCCCTTATGTCATTAAACACAAGAAGGGAAAAGAAAATGTTATTGCTGATGCATTGTCTCGTCGCTATACTATGCTTTCACAACTTGACTTCAAAATATTTGGTTTGGAGACCATCAAAGATCAATATGTGCATGATGCTGATTTTAAAGATGTAATGCAGAATTGTAAAGAAGGAGGAATGTGGAACAAGTTTGTTGTTAACGATGGATTTGTGTTTCGTGCTAACAAGCTATGCATTCCAGCTAGCTCCGTTCGTCTTTTGTTGTTGCAGGAGGCGCATGGAGGAGGATTAATGGGACACTTTGGCGTGAAGAAGACGGAGGACGTACTTGCTACACATTTCTTTTGGCCAAAGATGAGACGGGATGTTGAGCGTTTTATTGCTCGCTGCACTACATGTCAAAAAGCTAAGTCACGACTCAATCCTCATGGTTTATATATGCCTTTGCCTGTACCTAGTGTTCCTTGGGAGGATATATCTATGGACTTTGTTTTAGGTTTACCTCGAACAAAGAAGGGGAGGGATAGCATATTTGTTGTCGTGGATAGATTCTCGAAAATGGCACACTTTATACCATGTCATAAAAGCGATGATGCTGTTAATGTTGCTAATTTGTTCTTTTGTGAAATTATTCGCTTGCATGGTGTGCCAAATACTATTGTTTCAGATCGTGATACTAAATTTCTTAGCCACTTTTGGAGATGTTTATGGGCTAAGTTGGGGACTAAACTGCTTTTTAGTACTACTTGTCACCCCCAAACTGATGGACAAACTGAAGTAGTCAATAGAACGTTGTCTACTATGCTTAGGGCTGTTTTGAAGAATAATAAGAAAATGTGGGAGGAATGCTTGCCTCATATTGAATTTGCTTATAATCGTTCATTGCATTCTACTACTAAGATGTGCCCTTTTGAAGTTGTGTATGGTTTCCTACCTCGTGCACCTATTGATTTGTTGCTTCTTCCATCTCCGGAGAAGGTTAATTTTGATGCTAAACAACGTGCTGAATTGATTTTAAAAATGCATGAGTTAACTAAGGAAAACATTGAGCGCATGAATGCTAAATATAAACTTGCTGGAGATAAGGGTAGAAAACATGTTGTGTTTGCACCTGGAGATCTTGTTTGGTTACATTTGCGTAAGGATAGATTTCCTGATTTGCGCAAATCAAAGTTAATGCCACGTGCTGATGGTCCCTTTAAGGTGTTAGAGAAAATAAATGATAATGCATATAAACTTGAGCTGCCTGCAGATTTTGGGGTTAGTCCCACTTTTAACATTGCAGATTTGAAGCCTTATTTGGGTGAGGAAGATGAACTTCCGTCGAGGACGACTTCATTTCAAGAAGGGGAGGATGATGAGGACATCAATACAATTGTTACACCCACAACCCCTGCTGCTATACATACTGGACCAATTATTAGAGCTCGTGCACGCCAACTAAATTACCAGGCACTTTCGTTTCTTGGTAATGATTCTAATGTTCATGAGAATATGATGCTGCCTAAATTGGATACATTTGTTTTGCTTACAAATGAAGGGCCTAGCTTGGAGAAGGATGAACATTGGAGCAAGAACAAGCATGGAGATGATGACATGCGCAAGGGAAACAAGAACGGAGTTACAAGTGATGATTTCAGGACTTTGAAGCCACCATAATGGGTGCATGAAGCCTTGGACGAAATATACAAGATGCCACTTCATAAATTTCGTCCCGAGGCTATTTTAGGTGCTGCGTCACCTTATTATTGGGCCAGGCCCATGTAATTTCGAAATACATAAGTATAGGCTATTTTTAGAGTCCGTATGTGTGGGGAAACAAGAGATAGGGTTGATTTCGGACCCCTCCACCAAGGGCCACGAAATTCCCCCCCTCTTCCTCCATATATACAGCCCTTAGGGCATCGTTTAGACTTTGGGTTTTGTTTAGATTAAAAGTTCGCCATAGCTGCAACTTCACGTACTTCGTTTGTGTTCAACGACCAGACAAAGGCGTCACAGAACCCCACCTTGATCAATAAAGCTTTCATCTTATATTCGCAATATCCAGATTGCAATCTTAGTTTCTTGCTTGTTCTTCGTTTGCTCGCAGGAAACAGACCCTCGTGGTCAGGTTGATCGTGCTCCGGCGTGGTCAATAACCTCTCGGAGTTGGTTTAGCGATTGCTAAGGCGCGACGTCCTCGCACGTTCGTAGTCGGATCGCCAAAGTCGACTTCCACCAAAGCGAAATCCACCATCTCATCGACAGACGGGACACCTTTGCCTCTATCACTTCCTTAGCAGTAACATCATCAGTGGGCTGTATACACACGAGAAGAGGTGATCCATCGGAATTAGTTGCCAGGCGCCAAAGAGTATATGGGCGCTGCTCGTCCTCATGCTCGTGATCATCACCATCGTCATCTCCCCCTTGGTTATAAAAAATTTAAAGTATAGGTGGTGGAATGTTCATAGGACCTTGGAAACACAAGAAGATGGTTAATTAGTAAAGGGAAACTTGCTAACCCGCATGCATGTGGATGAAACAATTATAATTATGGTGGAAGACAAACGTACCGAAATCATAACGATTCCATGCAAAAACAGTGCCACGAGTGGTGGCAGCAAAAACAAGGCCCTCGTATTGAATTGCATCACAGTACTCATGTGTGTACAAAAACTGATTTTTGAGCAATATCCATCGAGTCAAACCACCAAGGACGGCAACAAGCTTGTCAAAGATAGCAACAACTTCATAGTTGTTGTAATTCCAAGAGCGGTTGGGAACTCGACAAATTTCTATCTTCCGTAGAAGACAGTTACCATGATTGTATTTAAACGTGCGTACAATACTGGTGTGCTCAACCTCTGGGCAGTCTGCTGAGATTTTTGGAACTGGAACCCGGTCATGACTGTACACTTTCACAAGTTCCCACTCGCAATTGGACCCAATGTAAACAACCCAATCTCCATTTGCGCCTGCCCAAGCCTTGCCTTCAAGCGATGGCATCTTAACATCATACGTATCATTATCAAGGGGCATCAACTTGCACAGGGCAAGGCCTCTGTCGTGACGGCGCCAGTCATCAGGGCCACGGCGAAGAAGATAGGGGAGATCAAACTGCTCCTTGACTCTTGGGTTCCTTGTAATGATGTTATTAGTTGAGTCGAGAATGGGCTTGAACGAACCTGCCATCCTAGCCGAGGTGATGATGTCGCACCGATCAATGAGTTCCTCCACCACGTCATCTTTCAGATCGGGGCAAGAATAACGGGGTCATTTCCGTCCTGTTCCCTCCATGGAGAAGACGATCAAACAATGGCAGGAAAGGGTGAAGGGCTGAAGGAAAATGGAGGAGGGAGAGGAAGAGAGTGCGACAGCCGTTCCAAATCGAGAGGGAAAGGCGAAGAGTCGGTGGACGGTTGCTAGTTTTCCACGGTTCACGAAGGGGCACCCCGGCCTACACGTCGGTTCGGAAATACTCCTACTACTCGTCGTCGTCTCACTGATATGTTGGAATGGGACCACATGTCAAAGAAACATGGTGTGTAATTTCTCGTGCAAAATGCAATCTGGCCGTGTTGGCCCGAGGTGTCGCATTAGTTTTTTTTTTTAAAATTGTCGCATTAGTTATCGACCTTTATTTTTTTAACATGCAATCTGAATGGATAGGTCATGTGGTCATCACACATGAGCGGATATAGTGATGGTTGATTTGCCCGAGCAACTTATTACTGTGGGAATATGGGGGTACCAGCGGATTCAAGGAACAGAGAAATGATGGTTGCTTCGTCCGAGCAACTTACTGTGGCGAAGGTGGGGCTCTGTGATTTGACTGCTCACTAGTCATTACTACTGCGGCGCAACAACCGGGTGAATCTTTCCCTGAAGTTGTGTTGTGCACTCAATATTGCTGCATGGCAGGTGGAGCCGGATGAAGGATGTCCAACATGTCAGCGAAACAAAGTTGAATTGTTTCTGGCATTGCTATCAATCCATCAGGATTTGTTTATATGTATGCATAATTTTGATGAAATTGTACTGTGATGCTATGAAGGTTTCAACTTTGGTTCCCGCGAAAAAAAAGGTTTCAACTTAGGATTCATGTGTCTTGCCTCGAGATTATCTCGTTACAACATTCCATCAAATACAAATGAAACTACCATGGCTAATGCATCTCAATGGTTCACAGATCAGCGCCAATATTCACATCACAACTGAAGACAAAGTTGTGAGAAGGTGTACAAATAAAGAAAAAAAAATACAATTGATCGATGTTGATCGTAGGCATGGCTCCATTTTCTTGGCATAGTGTTCATTGCTTGGCAGCTAGTTTCACCCAGCTCTATACCCAAAAAGGAGGTGTATGAAGGACACCACGATCCGATCATTTTGTGCAGCTCCACTAAAATCGGGCGGACCATCCCTGTTTGCAAAGATATCTAGTCAGTGTGATTACAATAATAGTGGAACTAGATGCTGAAACATAACACACATAAATAAAAGCCAATCACCTCTATGATCTCTCTTTAGGACTAACTTCTTGTTGGAGAAGATTAGGCACGGAGTTGGATGAGGAGGATAGCAAAACCAATCTCCCTTTCCGCAGTCCCACAGAAATGTAAAAACGTTGCCCGTGTGACATTTTGGCGGAACTGCACAAAACACTCTTCAGAAAAGTGATTTGTGCAGTTCACCAAAAGGTCGCAATAGCAACGAGGTGAAAATGGATAGCCCTGTTTGCAAAAGGAGGTCGAAAGGAAACAATTACTGCCCAATAACACGAGTTGAATACGCATACGCCGACAAAAAAGAAGCATGTTCCATGTAAAAAGGGAATGATAGCACATGGTGGTTTATCAAAAATGGTTTGAGGACGAGATTGCAAGATGGAAAGTATGCCGGCCGAGATACGATTTAAGCAAACAACTAAAGAAGATCCACATGCAGCAACGTGGGAAGATGGGCAGTGGAGCAAGGACGGAGGAAGCTGTACCTGAGGGTTGTCGGGATGTTACTAGGAGGGCGCCGGCGGCCGGGATCTGCCCATACTGCGGCAGCGAGCAAGTGGCGAAGGCCCTACCGCGCCGGAGCTTGGTCAGAGAGAACGGCGGGTACCGCAGATCAGGACGAGCTGCCTCAACGCCGTCGAACGGAGAGACGATGCACATCCTCCCTTTCCACCGGCGGACGGGATGCGGCCGGATCACTGAGTAACACTGAGAGAGAGAGGCCACGGCGGCCTTGTGTGAGATGGTGTGACGAGAGACAAACCCATTTTTCCATTTTCCCCATGGCAATCGTTTTATATTCTAGGCGTGGTACCCGACCCTCCTTCGAGTAAACAACCGCTACACGCGTCAAATTATCACGTGGGCTGCCTTTTCGTACAGAAACGAACTCCACCGTGTACCCACGCGGGTGTGGCCGGGAACGAGACGTGAGTACGTGCGTCCTGCGTGCACTTCTTCTTTAGGTGCAGGTACGTACGTAGGTGGGTGTGAGAGAGATGGTTTGTGCGAAACAGAGGCAATGTGTTGATGATATCCCAATCAGAAAAACGTAACATATGCAATGTGTGTGAAACAGAGTCATGGACGTGAGATATTGATAGAATTGAAAACAGGGATGAAGTGGGTGGCTGCGCGATCGATAAAGAGTGCCATCGAATTTGTGTTTGCCCACGTCAAAGATACAGGGCGGCTAGCCTACTGGAATTTGAGAGGGCAGAGGTGCAGTTCTTCTCCGTGGCATGGATACCTACCTACACGTTCGACTATCGGTGTGTGTGTGTGGGGGGGGGGGGTAGAGACCGGTCGACTAGTATATGTGTGGGGAAGGATAGAGACCTAGCTATGTATTGAGGGAGATCGATCGACATCCATGGATATGTGTAGCAGAGGAATAAGGTTGGGAAAAAGTCAAAGGTAGAGCGTCGGAGGGTTGGTGGTGGAGTGGCGTCTCACAAATGGTGGGAGAGGCCTGCTAGACAAACGGAGGGTATGAGTGCAATATCAATAAGAGAGGGCGGGGGATGTCTGTCTGTCTATGCACGTGCGTGTGAGAGACGGGTCGGGAGGTATTCAAGGATGATGAGGGGAGAAGATATGGTTGTGGTAAGCATGTGTAACTACATAGGAAGATCAACCGTCGTGTGTCCGAGAAAAGGAGAGACATAACTAGCGAGGTAAGTGTATCGGTGCTTGGTGAAAACGAATTATAGTCGACCTGGCTATATGTAGGGAGATCAGTTCATATACACGTCTGCATGTGTTAGAAGCAAATAAGGTCCGGAGAGGCAGACAGGGGGAGAGGGTGTGGCTAGGAGGTGGTGCGAGAGGCCTACCATGTCGAGGGGGGAGGAGTGTGCGAGCATGTGATTAATGAAAAGACGGGCGGGAGTGTGCACCTGCATGGAATCGTATTGGACATATGGGGGCATGGACAGTGAGAAGAGAAGAGGGGAAGTATATATGTGTTTGTTGTAGGCACACTTGGCTAGAGAGGTATATCGACTAGTGTGTGCCAGAAAGAAGGAGCCGGGGGCCTACACACACCGCTGGTGGACGACCTAAAGAGAAATAATGAACGTGCGCGATGGAGGGGACGCTAAGGGTGTGTGAGGGGGGTGGGCGTGGGCATGCACGATAGAAAGTTAGCGCTAGCTAGCTACAAATAGAAGAGGATCGTGAAGGTGTAAAAGACGAACAAAGATCATAATTCATTATAAAAAAGTGGATACGGATACTTGAAGAAGATATCATAATGTAGAACATTGATTATAATTTGGGATAATGTGTGTCTTTTGCAACTCAGGTCTAAATACTTGTCATAATGTAGGGGGCGGGGCACTATACTTTGTGTGATAGACACGGTGTACGTATGGAACATGGTTTAGATTATGAATATATAGTTAGTACATCAAATGTACTATTATTTGGAATCAACATCAAGTGTATTCAAAAAATAGAATTCGAGTTCATGTAGTACACATAGTTCATATCTATCTCTATAGTAATCATGTGGTGTGTTATTAAGGTAATACACGAATGATGGTTGAAGTTGGCAACAATCATGATTGTAGATTCTTATTGAAATAGAGAAACGAATTCAAATTTAGTTCGAATTGCAGCGGTAGTATAGACATTTGGAATGCACTAAAATGTTGGTATGAGTAGGCTACATGCATTATACAGCAAGCGAAAAAATTTAATCGGACATAACATGGATTTATACTCCCTCCTTCCATCTATATAGGGCGTAATGAGATTTTTAAGACCGCCTTTGACTATTTACAAGATTAATAGTACATGACATGCACAATGTGAAAATTATATCATTGAAAGAACCTTTCACAGACGAATTTAACGGTGTGCTTTGTGTAAGTTGCATGTCATATATCATTGCTCTAATATTTGGTCAAAGTTAGCATCGAAAAATGCATTAGGCCCTATATAGATGGAAGGAGGGAGTAGCTTTGAATAGCATTTGTATAGTAAAACGGGGCAAGACTCTCTCTTTGTGTGGTGTGAATAGTTTTATTTTTTTGTTTTCTTTTTGGTTGAGGGAAGTGCGAATTGATTTGGTACGTACAAGTACAATATTACTACACATTAGGCTTGTCCCTAAAATTCAACCCGCGTCTTGTTATATCCCAAAAATCCAGATATCGTGCTCCCAAAACTGGCGACTTCACAACCCGCGCCTTGCTATCCCGAAATTACAACGCGCGTGAAAACTCCCTCCAGCCACCAAATCCCGACACATGAAATCCCCCTTCTAACCCTGAGCCGAAAGGGCTGTTACTTAAAATCGGTGGGGGGTACTTTTGTAACACACCCTACATTTTGGACAAGCGCGTCCCTAAGTCATGCTTCACCCCCTCCCATCGCCCCCTTTTCGCCATTCGAAATCCTAGGCCGCCATAACCTCTCCGCTCCAGCCGCGAAAACCCACCCTCCTCCGTCCGCCACGTCATCGCTGCCCAGCCGGAGCCTCTTCCCCGATGACGTCGTCCACCACAACAGCTCGACGTCCCTCGTCCACCTCCCCGGATGAGGATCCGTCGGCCATCTCGCCGTCCCGCCGGTTCAGCCGCCCCGTCCTCCACCTCCAAGGAACTGCTCCAATGATCGCCTCGTCTATCGCGGCTGCTCCATCCCCACAGTGCCGCCTTAACCTGCTCCACCAGAACCGCAGCATCCTCACCGACTCCTCGGACGAAGTCGAGGCCTACTCGGCGCCACCAAAGAGGTTGTACACTCATCGCATCGCACCTTCTCCTTAACTCGACCTCCCGGCGCCGACGGTGCTCCATCCCGCACCCCCATGGAGCGGCTACCTTGAAGTCGGCTCCGCGGGCGACATCTCCACGGCAGCTCTCCCCCAGTGCGAGGCCCCTTCGGCGGCGGCGGCCATACCAGCCGGATCTGCTGCTGCTGCTCCGGCTCTCGCTTGCTCGCTCGCGCTGCTGCTGCTGCTCCGGCTCTCGCTCACTCGCTCGCTCGCCCAGCAGCTGCTGCTCTCCCCCTCGCTTGTGCTACTGCTCTGCTCCGATTAAGCCACACTTCAGTCAACTGAATCGACTTTTGGGTCA
>NC_057813.1:449996947-450008320 GCF_018294505.1 Triticum aestivum
AGCGGGGACGGGGGCTCGCCGGAGAGGTACCCCACTATCTATCTTAGGGTTCAGGGTGGGGGCGGGGGGCCTAGAGGGCTGGCCGGGGCGGTGGTGGCGAGTTGTTTCGGGGCGGCGAGGCGGCGCTGGGGCCGGTGGTTCGGCCGGTGGTGGCTGGCGGCTCAGGTGGGTGCAGGTTGAAGATGAACTGCAGGCCCTCCCTAAACTACATGTCAAGTGCCTCTCTGCTACCATTGCGTTCAGTTTCGACAGTAGCATTCAGACTCCACAGTAAATTTCAGTTTCGACAGTTAAGTTCAGAGTCAATAGTTTTTACCTCATCTGTTGTAGTCAGGTGGTTTTTGGTGATGTTAATTTTACATCCATTTTACATCATCTATTGGAGATGCTATTAGAATCCCACTTGAGATTGACGATGTCTGTCTTGTGCTGCTTCAGCCTTGACGTCTTACGGCTCACCGGAGCTGCTCCAACGACAGAACAATCCATCACAACAGAGCAGTGCCCTGGACACCGTCTACAGATTCCTTAGATCTTCCTCCACACCTCCGACAACCACCTCTGCCTCAATTGCTTCAGCGACCAACCCAATGATGCTGAGGTCGACACGGCTACGGCAAAGAGGTTGTGCACTTGTTGCATCACTTATTACTATACATTCACGTTGATCCATTAGGGCTATTTTGGTTCAATGAAAAAACATAACAATAGGGAATTTTCCAATGGCACTCTACTATTCAATTATTCATGCATTTTGTTGAAAGGAATGAAGCAAAACATCCACCTGGACCTACTTTTCAAAATCCTATGCATGAAAACAAGACCAAGTGCATTAGTGCCAGAATAACATTCTAACTGTACATGCTTTCATATGGTTTCACTTTATTTTGGCCATGTTTCTTTGCATTCCTCTCCTCTTCCAATTCCTGTAAACCAAACACCCAAGTTGACAGAAATCCTGTGTTTACAAATGCTCTGTTCACCATGTGCATTTTCCTATCCTATTCCGGTGTTTTTCCTATCCATGCATTTTAAGAATCATGCAAGCCAAATGAGCCCTTACAGAATTACTTCAGTTACAGGTACGTGTCGAAGGGAACTTTGTGTGGTTTGTCCTGCTCCTGCCGCGACGTCGCCCACCTCACCTGAGCTGCTCCATCGACAGAAGCATCAACCAAACCAGACATCACGACTCCTGACCATCTTTCGCCGCCTCAGATCTCCTTCCCTGCCGCATGCACGCACCGCAATGGCATCACCATCATCGACTCAGCAGATGAAGCTGAGGAGTACACGGGTCCACAAGAGAGGTTGCACTCTTTTGTTTCTGCTTATGTTATGCATTTCTTAAACTTACCTGCTACTTTATCGTCCTATTCAGTTCTTGGACTCCCAAGTCAGGTCCAAATTAATGTTAAAACTTGAGTTCTAAATTAGTTGCGGGGCACATATCAAGGCAGGAATGAATAGTATGTCTGTCTAATATCTGGTTCACCTAGGGTATGCCTATGTTGTTCATCTTGGGTGGGAAACAAATAGTAAAGCAATCATCATCTATCTTTTTATTAATTTAAAGCAATCATCAGCCTGCTATCATTATTTTTGGATCCATCCACTGGTTGTTACCATCACTCTAAATTTCTGCATGCTCTCCTTACATAATCTCACCATATTTTTTCGTATGCATGTCAGATATTGTACACAGTCATGCTGAACATGTAGAGAAAAAGAGAAGAGTTTTGCGCGGCAATACAATGTCATGCAAACATCGCTCCATGGTGGGTTCAATGGCAAACCCTCCCCATCCCTCTCCAGATTGTAATCCAGAGGAAGATATCTGTTCTGAGGCGGATTCAGATGCCGCTGACCACTCCTATTTACCCCCCAAGGTGTTTGCTCTACCTTGGCATGATGATGTTAGTCATATCATGCATATGTTGCCTTGCAGTGCCTACTTTTGACATCATATATGTCATTTGCTTAGTTTAGACATGTTCTGTAATGCCACATGTTTAGTTTCTATATCATATATGGGAATTATGCAGTCTCATGTCTTTTAGCCAGCCATAATATATGTGAAATGTGCAATGCCATCCTGTTTAACCAGGCATCATATATTTGAATGATATATTGCCCATCCTTTTCTTCATTACATTTCCATTTGTCGACAATGTTTGTACATTAAACTACTCTTCCTGTGAATCAACCATTTGGGTGGGAGATGGAAAAATCTGGAGTGAAAACAAGGCCTTCAGAGCAGACAGTGCTACCTGTCGAAGCAGATCTCTTGTTGGGTCCTGATAGCTCCTCAGAGATGGATTCAGAGACAGATGACCAGTCCTATTCCCCTACTGAGGTGTATGCTCTAACTTGGCACGGTTATACTGCTCATATCATGCATACGATGTCTTGCATTGCATAGTTTAGACATCATATACACAATATTCAACACCATGTTCTTAGTTCAGACATCATATCGAATGCCCTCTGTTTAGCATATAAATCACATATGTGAATTAAATGGTGCGATCCTGATTACTTAGATAACATGTAGGTGAATTATGTCATGCAATCCTATTTAGTTATTCATCATATCTTTGAATTATGTTATGCTATGTTATCCAGTTTAGATAGACATCATATATGTGAAATTATGTCATGTTATCCGTTTTAGTTAAACAATATACATGTCAACTATTTCATGCACTCTTTTTTCCACACTATCTATTGCATCTGTCTCTCATACAATGTCTGTACATTCAACTATGTTTCCTGTTTATCAGCCATTTGAATTGGAGCGGGTGATACCAGTATCTAGCGGAATAAAAACATAGTCTTCAAATAAAACAGTGCTACCTCTTGGTGGAGATAGCACCCCGGTTGTACATGCACAAGAACCAGCCCTACCACACATAACCCAAACTCTCACAGATTGTACCCCTACTGCGATGGATAGAAAACCAGCTTCACCCAATCTAACCCCAACCCTAGGCGATAGTAACCCAGTTCCTATTGACACAGCACCATCTCCACCACAGAGCTCCCAAACAAGAGCAGTTAGTAAGGCAGCTCCAGTGCCCAAAGGGCCAGTACTATCACGGTGAACCCCAACTCCACCAGTTAGTACGTCTATTCCTGTGGAGGAAGCACAACCAGCTAGTCGTAGTTTAGCATCTATCGCTTTTGATGTTGTTAAATCGTATGTGCTTATCTTCCCATCTTGGAAATATTATACTGAAGATGAAGGAAAATGCCAGTTGTAGGTGTTTGTCCAGGAGTTATGTGTAAGTAATGTTATTCATGGCAATTACTTTTCTTCGTCCCATACATCCTACCTCCATGATGGTTATAATACAACAAATTTTCCCATTTTTCTCTATAGAGAAGGACCGATTTGGAAACTCAGGATGAGGTAACCTGTGCTAATACCTCTGCTATCTTCAAGAATGCTTGGTGGCAGTATCATAATTACCTGAAGAATACGTACTTCACCGGCAAAGAAACTCATTAAATTCCCTTACGTTCTCCTGAGACACATTTACTGGACGATGACTGGGAACGCCTTGTTCTGTACTGGTCCCGAACCAAGAATGTGGTAAGGTCTATGAGCCCATTTTCTATTTTTAAGTATTATATTCTTGCATCTTACTGTACTCTGTTCATGTAGAACAAGTGCCTAAACCTGAAGAACAACTATTCTAATTTAAGATTCCATTGCTATCATAGTTCAAAAAAGCGCTAGGCGTTAATTGTGCATTTTGCCACCGCCTTGCGCTTTACTGACCAAAGCGCATGCTTATGCGCAGTTATGCACAGATTAACTGTAGTTATGCACAATGCGTTTTGCCAGCGCCTAGAGCCTAGGAACGCTTAAGCGCTCGCTTAGGCATGCCTTTTTTTAACTATGATTGCTTTGCTCTTGTATCACTGTATTTACTGATACAAACTTACTTTTAAATTGAAGGATCCAATCAAAACTCCAATGGCACAGCAGGTATGTTCATGCATGTTTCTTTAACAGGTTTGCTCTTATCAATAGCTCTTTTGATTTCAATTTCAATTGTGTATACAGTTGACTTTCATATGATGCACATCACTAGCATCACAATAGAGCCAATAGTGTTGTTGTACATGTAGACCCGTGGTACCCTTCTGAAATCTTGTTTTGCCATGTAGTTTCCCACGCTTTGTATTCTTTCACTTCTGCTTTGTCTTGAACTGGTATGATTTGAACCGTGCCTCTATTTTGATTTGGCAAGACAATGCAGTGACCATAGGACATATATATATGTTTGTTTGATGCTTTTATTATGTACTAGTACTTGGCAATAGAAGACTTGGTAGTTTAATCCTGTCCACCTTACTAATGATCTGGTTCACCGAAATGAGTTTCATATACTAGTACATGCTAAACTTGTTATGTGTCTGCTTGTTTCTTCTTTTAGAATGCTGACAGAATATTGGGGAAGAGTGCCTTATTAAGCAATGGTAAAGGAAGTAATGCAGATAAGGTTCAGGATAGTGACACATCCTTGTTGGTCTCCAACAAAGTTGATAAAACAGCTAAGGAAGACTATCTTGAAGACAGAGAGACAACCCCAAAGTCCTGTCTTGGTTTATGTTCGAGTTACTGGCCACTACCGCTTGCACAAGCTATTCAAACTCACTGTCTGAATCAGTTCGGTTTCTTGAGTCTCAACTACAAGCTGAAAGGCATCGATCAGATGTGCTGCGACAAGAAGCGAAAGGACTTCGGAAGTCCCTGGAGCATTCAGATGCATACTTTCTGGTGCAACAGCAAGCGTTGGAGGATTTTAGCGTCAAACAGGACAAAGCTAATCAGCTTGCTAAGCTTATTGCCAGCATGGTGGATACCAAGGATAACATTTCTTGAGCTCTTCTAAAGTTGTTTCAGTTATGCTCTTGTTTTGCTGCCGCGTTTATTTGCACTGGTGGCCAATTTTGACGGCCAGTGTATGTAGTATGCTGCTTTGTTCCCTATATTTGCACTGGTGGCGAACTTTGATGCCCAGTGGATGTAATATGTGTAATAGCGGTAATAGGCTAGCATTAATTGCTTGCTTATTTATTTCCTTATTGTCTTGTTTAGTTGTTTGCTTGTAGTCACCGCAGTTCTTTTTCTGTGTTTTTCTTGTGGCCACAATAGCCTATTTTTGGTAACTAGGCCAAAATAATCATGGCAACACACGTACTATTGTAACCATGGGCCCCTGCAGGCCGTATCATCCATCGGCCTTCTTCCAGTCGTAGGATCCATTGGCCTTCTATACGGGCCATAGAATCCATTGGCCTTCTATACGGGCCTTAGGGTCCATGGGCCTTCTACAGGCCGTACGACCCATGGGCCTTCTACGGGCCGTAGATCCATGGGCCTCATACGGGTCATAGATCCATGGGCCTTCTACGGGGCGATCATCATTTTGCCAATCGTGGGTCGTACAATTCGTGAACCATAACGGACCACAACTCTATGAAAATAGCCCAACGGGTTTTTTTACATGAAAACGGCCCAACATATTAACGGCCCGCAAACAGGCCGACTGTAACGACGGGCTGAATTTGGCCCACAAGCAGAAAATGACAGTAACGGGCCGTATGTAACCGAATGCTGGAAATGATCCCAAGAATCAATGGGCCCTGAGAAGGCCGAAAGATAACTTGGGCTGGAAACAACCCAATAGAATAACGTGCCGTTAATGGGTATAAAGTGATACACTGTTCATTACGGGCCAGTTTCACCACGGGTCGTTAATGGGCCAAGAGTTACAAAGGGCCTCATATGGGCCGAAAGAAGTCATGGGCCACACATGGGTCGGAAGTTAAAACAGGATGGAATCATATTGTACGGCCCAGATGACGCTACTGGGCCTAATTCGGATAGGGCGTAATGGGCCCTGGGTTAGCGGGCTGTAGATGGGCTATATGCGAACAGGCCGTTAACACGCTTTCCGTGGGCCGGCCCACCACCTTTTAACCAAGTCAAACGGGCCAGCCTTTTCACAGGAATGGGCCTATGTTAGGCCGTGCCACGTGTCACCGTATCATAGGCGCCTTCGGTCCAATGAGCGGATGACATATGTCCCAACGGTGAGCCGACACGTGTTTCCTCCAGCCAATGATGATTTTACACGTGGAAAATCCCCATTGGTCGGGGCTGTTAACTGGTTATCGGATCCAAAACCCGACCCGATAGCTTAACGGCGTTCCGTTACGGTGGATGCCACGTGTTGGTCACCCTTGACGAAAGAACTTCTGTGACGCACGATTTATTGTCATGGAAGTGGACACTTCTGTGATGATAATTTTGGTAATGTCATCGAACACTTCTACGACAGCACAGGTATGACTATCTTGATTTTGTCTTAAAATCATCATGGATGTACATGCATGACAAAAAATGCGACCTACTGTGACAAACACGTATCATCACGGAAGTGTATTTGTTTTGTAGTGAAGCGTGGCCTTTTCCCAAGCATGTTTAAGCAGCGTCTTGAAAAAGTTGGTGCAGGAAGCACCGAGTCTTGCAGCGGTGAGGACATTGGAGCGGCGTGCGATTTCTCCCAGAGGATCGTCGTCCAAGGTCTCCCAGTCCCGACGAGGAGGAGAACCGCCTGGCGAATCCAACGGAGCAGCGACGAACTGCCTTCTCTTCGGGGGGAGGGGAACTGGCGAGGAGGAGATAAGAGCGTAGTAACCGCAGGGCCTCATCCCTTCCAACTGTAGATCGTTCCTCAACGAAGGGGTGAGGCTATTATTTACTACTAGTACTAGCATTATGGAACGTTATGGGATTGCATTATACTGTAAATAATAGCAGTAGTAAGAAATTTTTGGCACTAGGTAGTAGTTTTTGGCGTGGATTAAGAAATTTTGGGTATGTTTTTGCCATTTTTTGTACACGCCAACTAGTGTCAAAAAACGTCTTACATTATGTGACGGAGGAGTACGTACTCGTACTGTAGCAGTACTACTACTACTTTTCTCAACTAGTAGTGCGATGTACTGTACTTCTAGTCTAGTCTAGTATAGTGCACCAGTTTTGAACTCTTGAATCTCAGGGCCAAGGAGCTACAGTTAGAAGTGGAGGGTACTACTATCCTCTATAACCATCGTTGTACTACCAATGCAGGGAAAGTACACCTCGTAGTGGCCTAGTGGGTACTCTCGGTGCTCTATTCAGCCGCTCCTCTCACATAGCTGGCCTACTTAGCCGCTCCTCTCATGCACACACTAGCAGTCTATTTATCAGCGGTGGTTACTGCGGGGGCAGAACATTTGAATTATTTGATACAGCGAGACTAGGCTTTTCGCTTCCATTTGTGGAGGTGTAATGGATCTCGTCGAACTTTTTTAGTAGTTCCTTCTTTATGAATGAGATGAAGCAAAGCTTTTGCCTCCGTTTCAAAAGAAACACGTCAAGAGGAATTTCTTTTATAGTAGAGCCGATAATGGAGTGAAATCCATGCGTGCAACGCCACAAGATACAGAGTAGTAGTAGAGCACTTTATGTACAGAGCCATATTGCACAGTTCCCAATGCCCCGCCGGGCTTTCCCGGCTCCTCGGGCTTAATTGGGAGGCGCTAGTTTAAATATGCTACTAGCTGATGAGGAAGCTGCAAGCGAGGTGCGGCTAGGGCGAGCATGCAAGCCACAGGATGCTGGGAAGGAAAACCCGTTCACGTGACTAGGCTATCCAGTGCACCCAGATTGTGGGGCCGCATGTCCGTTTGACTTCAAAACTCAAACTACCCATGTAAAATATTGGCTCGCAGCGAAGTGTAGTAGTACTATTTTTTTTAAAGGCCGTCGTGCGTTCGGCCGAAATTGAACCCACAAAACAAGGTATACACTCCTGCGACCACTAGTAGTACTCGTTGGAGTACAACGCAACCAAGAATCGCCTTTTGTCGCTAGTAGTACGCACATTGTTCCTTACAAGAAACCCCTAATAATGCAAGAAACCACTAAAATGCCAAGAAACTACTACCACTTGCATACGTGGCAGACTTAAGATAAGACTACCTTATCAACCATTGTACATGCTCTTACCAACCAGCCCTACCAAGAAACGACTACTCTACAAAGTGCCGTTATAGGCACGTTTCAACCCATGGCCCTGTTTGGATACATTTGTTGTCAATCTAACCCTGCCATCCAAACACCACTTTGGTTAGAGTTGGTTCAAGGTTAGAATCTAACTCAAACCTCTGACAGGGCCTGTTGGGGATTTTACCACTGGGCGTGAACCGGCCTACCTGGGCCGGGTTAACTTCATTAGTAGTGTAAATGTGATTAAGCAGATGAAGGCCCAAGGCCTGTAGTCGGTTTAGAACCTATAGCCGTAAACCGGCTTGGTATGTAAACTTGTATTGTAAGTTAGGAATAGAGAGAGACCAACCGGGATAAGAGTATGAACCGGTGTGGGACTCTGTGGACCGACGGGCGTCGCCCGTGTATATAAGGGGACGACCCGGCGGCGGTTCAGGGACAGACAACAACAACTCGAGCCTAGGCGAAGCTTGTTTGCTCCCTAGCCATCGAAACCACATCAATTCCATCACAACTAGACGTAGGCTTTTACCTTCATTGAAGGGGCCGAACTAGTATAAACCCTTGTGTCTTTGTGTCCGCTTTAACCCCTTCAAGTTAACCCGTAGAGATGGATCCACGACTAAGTCCTTTCATGAAGACATCTGCCGTGACAAATCCACGACAGTTGGCGCCCACCATGGGGCCATCGCATGATGGTTTGATGATCTTGGAGGGCAAGCTCAAAGGACTCGAAGGCTATGCTGTGGGCCGGATGACCAAAAGTCGTCGCGGCAAGCTCTACATCGACGATGCAGGATGGGGTCCTGAAGCCGGCTCGATCGAGTACGGGTACCGGGTCCCCTTTGGTGGCATACACGTTTTTATCGGCAAGATTGGTGAGCCTGGGCCTGAGCCGGACATCCGCACCGACCTTGTCGAGACGGCTCAGTGTGCGAGATCTACCCAGGCTAAACCGGCCGTGAGGCGTGCCTTCGTGGGAGTCATCCATGGAGGAGAGCATGGGAACGAGTCAGAATATGGTAGCAAGACCGTCGTCTATTCCGGCGACGAGTCCTCAACCGACGAGACAGAATCATTGTATCAGTTGCGAGACGACCAGATTAGGGGTTGTTCCGATGGCGACAGTATTCCGGACCCCCCTGAGCAGATCAACCGGGTTGGAATATTCATGGCTGGTACACAGGCGGCGAATCACTCCTCGACCGCAGCAGCAATGTTCTCCGGATCAACAGCGGCAGCAGCAGCAGGGGCAGGAGGCCTTGTGCGCCCGCCGGTTCAAGTTCTGTCTGACCTGTTTGATGCACTAGCTGTACTGATGGCAG
Source organism: Triticum aestivum (assembly GCF_018294505.1). Taxonomy (NCBI): domain Eukaryota; kingdom Viridiplantae; phylum Streptophyta; class Magnoliopsida; order Poales; family Poaceae; genus Triticum; species Triticum aestivum. Next base: position 450,006,344 of record NC_057813.1, read on the forward strand.
AGGCCAATCCGGCGGATCAGGAGGCCCATGATGCAGAGATTGCAAAAGTGAGAGAGCAGATCGCACAAGCTAAAGCCGACTTGGCAGCAGAGAAGGACAGGATGGCCGCAGAGCGGGCCGCTTTGGACGCCCAGGCCTATAAACTTATGCTCGAACAGAACACATCACAGGAAGTCTTGAAGCGGAAGCACAGATCACGCCTGCCGTTAGGGTTCGACCCTCGAAATCTCTTTCACACTCCGGGAGCGGGAACCAGTAATCTGCCGGGGCACCTGGAGGTAAACCGGGTCGAGGCACCAGGGCCAGGAGCGACGGTCCGACCCCGCCTGATGGAACCTCCTCGGCAGAACATTGTGATTCCTCTTCCGGTCCAGACACCTCCGGGTCATTATTCTAATCCTATGGACAATCTTGTCGCAGCTGCTGCGCGATTAGAAGCTATCCCGGTCGAAGGAGACTCTCCGCAAGCAATAGAGACGCGCCGGGTTAAGGAGCTTCTCCGGACCACTTTGATTCAACAGGAGGCATATTCATACAGCCGCGATCGGATTCATTCAACACCCCGTCCAAGCCGGAGCTATAGTAGGTGCCTGGATGAACCGGCCATATCAAGCAATGCGCAGGGCCATGAAGCGGCCCATGGCAATAACCCGGCCGGTGGTGTTCACGATGCTCAGGATGTAGTGGACCGGGCCCGGGCACGAAGGGAGGCCGAGTTAGCAGCACAAAACGAGGCGGATCAGCTTACACCGGTTCGTCCAAACACCTCTGTTGGGCCAGGGGTTGCATCTAGCTTGGGAGTACCCTGTTTAGTCCCCGCTTTACGCAATGTACGCCTGCCCAAGGACTTCAAGGGCCCGCGCAAGGTACCGAATTACACCGCTGATTTATCTCCCGAAGCGTGGGTAGAGAGTTACGAGATGGCAATGGAGATGCTGGATGTGGATGAGACCGCGTGTGCAAAGTACTTCACCATGATGCTTGAAGGCCCGTACTTGGTTGAAGGGCCTGCCGCCTAATTCTATCAGTTCATGGGCCCAGTTGCGGACCCGGTTTATCCAGAATTTCAAAGATACGTGTAAGCAACCTAAATCCATAGTAGACTTGGCGGCTTGTGTTCAGGAGGATGGAGAGTCAACAACCCATTGGGTACGCCGCATTTCTGAAGTCTTGCACTCGTCTGACAGGATCAATGCTGACTCTGCGATCATAACCCTGGAGGGCAATTGCCGGTTTAAGCCTCTAAAGCAAAAGTTAGGGCGTATGAAGCGGTTTTGTAATGACATGGGAACTCTCATGGCCGCTTTAGTGAAGTATGCTGATTCTGATAGTACCAAGGATCCTGATACTGACGATGACGAAGCAGGGAAGGGAAAGAAGAATGGCAACTCTAAGGGGCATCAATACAAACCGGCGGGCCATGGAAACGGAGGCAAACGTAAGGCGGATGGCAGCTTGGACTTTGTGGCTAACACTAATGCGCAGGACAAGGGTCAGCGGCGCAGAGGTAAAGCGGCGAATCGTAATGGGGCTCCAAATCCTAACCCGGATCGTTTAAACTATTTGCTGAATCAGCCTTGCCCAAAACACGGGACGAAAGAGGCGCCGGCTAACCACCTTTGGAAGAACTGTTTCATTATGCAGGAATTTAAAAACTCTAATGCCTTCCGGTATGACCATGGATCAGGTGGTGGCTCAGGATCCGGTTTCCATGGGCCGGGTCACGATGGAGCTTCCGGTTCAGGTTTCAATCAGGGCGGTAATAATGACCAGGATAATCAGAACGGTCAAGGGGGTTACAACCAAGAGCTGCAGTAGCAGCGGTCGGGTTATCAGAGCCAACCAAAACAGTTGAATAATGTGCAGTATCACGTTTTCACGACTAGCTCGGATAAGCGCGACCGGAAACTTCATAAGCGAGCAGTAAACTCTGTTGAACCGGCCGTACCCCATTATTTACGCTGGTCAGAGCAGCCG
>NC_057813.1:450008599-450019630 GCF_018294505.1 Triticum aestivum
GATGGAGGGAGCAGTATTAATATCCTGTACTATGAGACATTCCGCCGCATGGGGCTAACCGACAAGGATCTCAGACCGTCTAATACGGTATTCCATGGTGTGGTGCCTGGCAAGTCAGCATATCCTGTTGGTAAGATAGCCCTGGAAGTGGCTTTTGGGGACGAGCATGATTCCCGATTCGAGACACTGACCTTTGAGGTGGTGAAGATCCGGAGCCTGTATCACGCCTTGTTTGGGCGGCCAGCTTATGCCAAATTCATGGCACGGCCTTGTTATATCTATTTGCAGCTCATGATGCCGGGTCACAAAGGGACAATAACGGTTCATGGGAGCCGCAAGGTTGCTTTGGAATGTGAGGAAGGTGATGCGGCATATGCGGAGTCGGTTTGTGCCACGGAGGAGTTAAAATATTATAAGGACAATGTTGATCCGGCGGACATGACCCCTTTGAAGAAGCCAACGACAGAGCATGATTCAGATCTAAAGTTCAAATCAGCGGCTGAGACTAAGCTTGTTGATTTCGTGCCTGGCGATTCATCCAAGCAGTTCACTATCAGTGCCAACTTGGACCCTAAATAGGAAAGCGCGCTCATCGAGTTCATCCGTGAGAATCGGGACATTTTTGCATGGAAGCCTTCTGACATGCCAGGTGTACCGAGGGAACTCGCTGAGCACACTCTTAATGTGGATCCTAAGTATAAACCGGTAAAGCAATTTCTCCGCCGGTTTAACAAAGAGAGGCGCAAAGCTATTGGGGAGGAGGTAGCCAGGCTCTTAGCAGCTGGTTTTATCATTGAAGTGTTCCATCCAGAGTGGCTTGCTAATCCGGTGCTGGTTCTTAAGAAAAATGGCACTTGGCGTATGTGTGTGGATTATACGGATCTCAACAAGGCTTGTCGAGCGGATCCTATTGCCCTCCCCCGCATTGACCAGATTATTGATGCCACGGCAGGTTGTGAGCATTTGAGTTTTTTGGATGCGTATTCTGGGTATCATCAGATCAAAATGGCGGTTAAGGACCAGGAGAAGACGGCGTTTATTACTCCCTTTGGAGCCTTCTGCTATGTATCTATGCCTTTTGGGCTCAAGAGCGCCCAAGCCACTTATCAACGGTGTGTACAGAATTGCCTGCATAAACAGATCGGCCGCAATGTGCACGCCTATGTGGATGATATTGTAGTCAAGTCAAGGCAGAAGGAGACGCTGGTTGATGATTTAAAGGAAACCTTTAACAACTTGCGGGTTTAGAAGATGATGCTTAACCCTGCCAAATGTGTCTTCGGTGTTCCGGCAGGCAAGTTGCTGGGCTTTCTTGTGTCCAACAGAGGAATTGAGGCTAATCCGGAGAAGATTACGACTATCACCTCCCTGGCTAAACCGAAGTGTATCAACGATGTTCAGCGTTTGGCGGGTCGGATCGCCGCACTGAGCCGGTTTATCAGCCGCCTCGGAGAGAGGGCCATCCCTTTGTACCAGATGTTGAGAAAGACAGATCAATTCGTCTGGAGTCCAGCTGCTGATGAAGCGTTGGAGGACTTGAAGCGGCAATTAGCCAATCCGCCCGTTCTTGCAGCTCCGGTCGACAAGGAGCCATTATTGTTATATGTAGAGGCCAATGCTCGTGCAGTTAGCGTGGCTATTGTGGTAGAACGCAAGGAGGCAGGCAAGGAATATCCGGTTCAGCAGCCAATTTACTATATCAGCGAGGTGCTTATTGAATCCAAGCAAAGGTATCCGCATTGGCAGAAGCTGGTATATGGAGTTTTCATGGCAAGCCGGAAGCTGAAGCAATATTTCCAAGGGCACCCTATCACAGTGGTCAGTTCAGCTCCCTTGGGCGATATCATACAGAACCGGGAGGCGACCGGCCGGATTGCCAAGTGGGCTATAGAACTTGGGCCGCACGGATTGAAGTACGTACCCCGGACGGCGGTAAAGTCTCAAGCACTTGTTGATTTCATCAATGATTGGACCGAGTTGCGAGCACCAGAGGAGAAACCGGATCACACATATTGGACTATCCATTTTGATGGATCCAGGCAATTGGAAGGCTCGGGGGCTGGAGTCGTGTTAACTTCCCCACGAGGTGATAAGTTTTGTTATGTTCTTCGCTTAATGTTCCCTTGTACTAATAATGCAGCTGAGTATGAAGCCTTGCTCCATGATCTCCGGATGGCTAAGGAGATGAATCTAAGTCGGGTTAAGTGCTTCGGTGACTCGGACCTCGTAGCTCAACAGGTGTCTGGCACTTGGGATTCTAAAGACCCACTCATGGCTGCATATCGTCATGAGGTGGATATTGTTGCAGGTCACTTCAAGGGTTATCAGGTGGATCACGTGGATCGTCGAAAAAATGAAGCGGCGGACGCTTTAAGCCGGTTGGGCTCTCAGCGTAAACCGGTCCCGCCTAATGTTTTTCTTGATGTGTTGCACAATCCATCAGTCAAGCTCCTAGGTGAAGCGGATTTGGCTATTCCTGATCCGGAGGCTCAATTGGTGGCAGCCCTGCATGTTATACCAGATTGGACAGTTCCCTATCTTGCGTACATGAACCGGAGAGAGTTGCCAGAGGATGAGACTCTAGCCAGGCAGATAATCCGGTGATCCAAATCTATGACAATTATCAATGGCGAATTGCATCATTGCAGTGTATCAGGGGCGTTTCAACGTTGCGTCTCTCCTGAGGAAGGTTGTGAAATTTTACGCGAAATCCATGAAGGGGATTGTGGTCACCACGCCGGTTCAAAGTCTCTGGTGGCTAAGACATTTCGTCACGGGTTTTACTGGTTGACGGCTCATGCTGATGCGGAGGACTTGGTTAAACGGTGTGATGGCTGTCAGAAATTTTCAAGGCGTGCTCATGTGCCGGCTCAAGAATTGAGGATGATTCCAATTACTTGGTCGTTTGCGACTTGGGGGCTGGATATGGTCGGACCTTTTAAAAGGTCCAAGGATAAGAAAACCCACCTTTTGGTGGCAGTTGACAAGTTCACCAAGTGGGTTGAAGCGGAGCCTGTCAGCAAGTGTGATGCAGCTACAGCGGTTCAGTTCATTAAAAAAGTGATTTTCCGGTTTGGCTTTCCACATAGTATCATTACTGACAATGGTACCAATTTATCCAAGGGTGCTATGAAGAATTCTGTGAATGTGAGCACATCAGACTGGACGTATCATCAGTGGCTCACCCCCAGTCCAATGGGCAGGCAGAACGAGCTAATCAAGAGATCTTGCGAGGCATCAAACCCCGGCTTATGGTTCCACTGCAAAGAACACCGGGATGTTGGGTTGAAGAACTACCATCTGTACTGTGGAGTATCAACACTACGCCCAACCGATCCACAGGATACACACCATTTTTTATGGTCTACGGAGCAGAGGCGGTTCTCCCTAGTGATATCCGGCACGATTCGCCTCGTGTGGCGGCTTATGTTGAAGCGGATAATGAGACAGCACGGCAAGTTGCTTTGGACCTATTAGATGAGGAGCGTGACATAGCGGCTGCCCGCTCGGCGATTTATCAACAAGATCTTCGTCGCTATCACAGTCGCCGGGTCAGAACCAGAACTTTTCAAGAAGGAGATTTGGTGCTTCGGTTCATCCAAGATCAGACGGATATGCACAAGTTATCCCCACCTTGGGAGGGACCTTTCGTGGTCAGCAAGAATCTGCACAACGGGTCGTACTATCTGATTGATATTCGAGAGCATAAAGACTCATGCACATTAGAGGAGGAGACCAACAGGCCGTGGAATATAGCTCATCTTCGGCCTTACTACACTTGAGCCATCGGCTCTATCTATGTACATATTATGGCAGTGTATATATTATCATTGAAAGATTAAAACCGGAGCCTCAGCTAAAGCGGGGTCTCTGTCCTTTCATATCATGCGTGGTTACATGGAGTGGTTCTGTTTTAAAACGGCCTCCGGTTTACCCCTTGAAATTTGTTTTTCAAAACAGTTTTGTGATATCACTTGGGGCCTTGGTCGTGTCCGAACCAACGCGACACCTTTTGATAGGCGAAAGCCACCAGATCACTTGGGGACATGGTCAAGTCTGAACCAGTCACGCCTCTTGATCGGCCTAAGGCCACAAAATCACTTGGGGGCTTGGTCGAACCCGAACCATTGCCACGCCTCTTGATCGGCATAATTGCCACGGTTTCATTTGGGGACCTGGCTGACTTGAACCATTGTCACTCCTATTGGGGGCTTGGTCCTGTCCGACCATGGTAACACCATCTGATCAGCTCAGTAAAGCATGTTTTTGCAAACAGTTTTTATCATTGCCTTTGCTGCCATATTTCTTTTATGACTATTCTTCAATTTTTTGTTGTGTTTCTTTTGAACCAACAACACTTTTTTACCGGTTCAGCTGACGGAAATCGGTTCATTTGTATTCCGGAGAAGTATGCCCGGTTTAACTTTCCTGGTAACATCATGAAGTAGCAGGGGGGCTCATAATGACCCAGCATGATTTACAAGGGAGTTGTTTTCTCCCCTTTGATGGTAACGGTTTATAAATACTCCGTTTCAAGCCTGCTAAGCCAACTTCATGCCCAACGATGGCAGGTATTTGTATCACATATTTGATTATATGTTTTAAATACATTGATATATATATATATATATCAAGGTTATAAACCGTTTGGCGGTATAACCACCACCGCAGTTCAAGATTTTTCTGATTGCAGGAAATATAATTAAGGATTTCAAGCAAAAGCATCAGTGCTTATGCACGAAGGCATATTCCGAGACAGAAGTATTGACTATCCTATTACAAGGCAACGCGGTGCCCAAATAAGATCATTGTTGTTCCGGCGGATCATAATAAAGCAGTTATGTAAACCGGCTTCCGGTTCAAGCTTGCTCATCAAACCGGTCTGATGGTTGTGGGTCGTCCCGCGCTGCTTCAGCTTCCTCATCTCTATCCATTGGCTGGAAATCAACAGTGGACTAGTCGATTCCCATTAAAGCTTGAAAGACAGCCTCTTCATGGATCAGAGAAGACGGTTCAATATCAGGAGCGTAAGTATGCTTACGGATTGGAGGAATCAGATTTTCCGCTTTAGGAGTTGGTGCAGGCACTCGTTTGTTCTGATCATTGTACTGAGCTTGATAATGCGACAAGTCTGCCTCTTCAGCCAATTGACAAGCCAGAGGGCGTACTGCACGATTTATCGCCCTCAAATCATCTTCATTGAACTCTGAGCCATCTTCCTTCAAGATGGGATAGCCTTGAGCTGCTTCAACAGGATCGAAATCCGGCACCCAAGCTTTTGCCCGGATCAAGGCATTAATGGCTCTGGTTCGAGCAGCAGATTTCTTTAGTTCTTCAATCCGAGTAGGAAGCATTGACAACCTATTAAGAGTGTCTTGGATTAAGGAAGGTGCCGGATTGTTATGCGATGCAGTGGTGATGATCCGTTGCGCTCCGGTATACAGCTGTTCAATTAAAGTGTAGGCAGCCTTCAATTTCTTTCGAACATCTGACCCTAAGTGACCAATGCGTGTACCTGTAACAATACAAGAAAGATCACAAACCGGATTTATTATAAGTAGGCCAGAGTTGTTCACGAAATCAAAAGGGACTTACCGAAGATAGCAGCGGTCATGGAATGTACTTGCCGCTTTATGGCGGTCAGCTCATCTACCACCGGTTTAAGAGCAGCTTCAGCGTTTTCAGCTCTTTTTATTAAATCGGCCTTCTCAGTGGCCCAATCAGTCCGCTCCTTCTCGAAGCCCTCCTTCAGCTGTTCTGTGATACTCAAAGCGTTGGTTAATTCTTCCCTTGCCTTGTCGGTTTCAGCTTGCTGGGTTTTCAAAATTTCCTGTAGATCAGTAATCCGGTCTTCTTTGATCTGCACTTCAGCCTGCATAAAGACAGTGCTTGGCTTTCAACAAACGGTACAAGAATTTGAAGTACCAACCACATAACAAGTTATATGCTTGATACTTGGGGGCTAATGCACCTTCAATTTTCATCTGTTACTAAATCGCAAAGTCCCAAGCTCAATACAGGTATTCAACTTGGCACTTGGGGGCTAATGGCTATTTGCTCAATTATGTTCTGATGTTAGAATCTTTATTGGAGTCCCGGTTTAACTATACTAAGTTGAACCGGCCCTTGGGGGTTACATTGATGGAGTTCAAAGTATTGAGGACTATATTCAAGTCCCGGTTTGAAGAAGATTACAAACCGGCCCTTGGGGGCTAGGAGGATTAATACAGTGGCAGTAATTAAAGAAAGAAGAAGCATAAGGAAGTTACCTCAAATTTATCTCTCATCATCTATACCATGCCAGCTTCACAGTCACGACTAGTGTATAACCGGTTCAAGTAACCAGAATGAAGATCTCAGGCACTCAGAGCAACATATGTTTCCAGATCAACATCCCATTTGCCTTTGTTCATGGCATAGAAATCTTCTTTGACAGTATGCTTAGTTAAAGCGACATGATTCCCTGGTTCAGAGTGACCTACGCCGATAATTACAACATCATCATCCTTGGACTCGTCGGTTTGCGTTGGCGCGGTCGGTGTATCGGCAGGCTTTGAAGGGCTGCAGGATCTATCAATGTGGATGGAGCTGGCAGGCTGATCAGCAGGGACTGAAGTATCGATAGGCCTTTTATCAATAATGGCATCATCTTGCAAAGGAGGATCATTGGGAATATCCTCAGGAACGAACGCTTCAAAATCCGGTGTTTTATCCTGTTCAGGGGCAGTGTCTTCCTCGACCGCTTTATTCAGGTGGGCTTTCTTGCTTGGTTTAGGTTTAGCCCTGGAAGAGAAACAAAGAGTCAAGGAACAGCATAAGTTATAACATGGTATACCGGAAGCATATATTCAGTCTAGCTTACCCAAGAACCGTTTTCAGTGGTGGCAGCTGAGTGGCCGACGATTCACCAGAGGAAGAACGGGAAGTAACCTGATAATCGGAGTCCGACGGATTAAGACGTTGATGGATGAAACCCGCTTTAGGAGGTAAATTAATAAAAAGGTCGGAGACCTCGGAGCGGCGTTTTCGAACCGGATTGTTTGGTAAACCGGCGGAGGTAACTACCTGGCCGCTGTGCCGGGTTGTGCGGAGAGCTTCATGTTGCTGAGTCTTCATAAGAAATTTGGGATCCAAGTAAGCAAGAGGATGAGAAAATTTAATTTTCCGGTTTGCCTGGCAAAATTTTGGCAAAGGCAAAGGATCTGAATCGGAAGAGAGAATAGTTACCTCAGCGACATCAGCATTACTGGCTTCAGTGTCGTCCTGACAAGTATCATTATCAATAAGGCGTGTAAAAAGTAAGCCTAGTGAATCGAGTTCTACCTCAGGGTCCGAGTTACCCACATCATCATCAACAGCCGAATCAGATGAACCAGTGGTTTTCCTCTTCTTAGCAGGCTTCTTGACAACCTTGGTCTTTAGCCGGGTTGGCCATTCTGTTTTCTCCAGTTTGTCTTGTGGAAGCTTCTTGCTCCAAAACGGATTATCACCCTGGTTAAGCAGCAGTTGATGTCAGACAGAGATAGCAATAATAGGTTCAGTAAAAAGTACAATTAAAATCTTACAGCTAGCGGTTTGTTGGTAGCACAGAAAGGGGCCAGGCCGGTTTGAGCGCAGAGGTGCTCCGGTTCGTTCAGCATTTTCTTCACAGCCTCTGTGACTTCATCATCGGAGAGCTGAATGTTGGTGTGTCGGAGTGGGTCATCAATGCTACCAGTATACTTGCACATTAAGCCGGAGCGCCGGCTGAGAGGCAGTATGCTCCATGATATCCAGCAGCGTGCGAGATCTACTCCTGTTAAACCGTTGGCCATGAAGGCTCGGAGTTTGGATAATTGCGGAGCGTATTTACTCCTCTCCTTGGCACTTAACCTTTGTGGGAAGGGGTGTGTATTGCTGAGCCGCTCCGGACGAAAGCCAGGCAAGGGATTTTCATCATCAGGGGAAGTATCTTTGCAGTAAAACCATGTTGCATTCCACTCCTTGGGGTGACTGTGCAGTTTGGTATGAGGATAAGTGATTTCTTTCCTTTTCTGAATTGCCATACCTCCCAATTCGGTATTGGGACCATCAGTGAATTCTGTGCGGCAGTTTAAGTGGAAGCAGTCTCTGAACAATTCAACTGTGGGTTTCTCTTGAAGGTATACCTCACAAAGCACTTGGAAGTGACATAAGTTGGTAATAGAATTGGGGCCAATATCTTGCGGGCGGAGTTGAAAATTGGCTAACACATCCCGGTAAAATTTAGAGCCGGGCGGTTTGAAGCCCCGGGCTAAGTGATCCGCAAAGATCACAACCTCTCCTTCTTGAGGTGTGGGAGGACATTCATTGCCAGGAACCCTCTAGTGGATAGTCTCTTTGTTGTCTAAAGCGCCGATCGAAACTAAATCGTCCAGCTGAGTTTCTGTGACGTGAGAAGGAACCCAGTTGCACTCATATACTTGTTTGGCCATGACGAGATCTACAAGAAATAAGTGATTCCGGTTCAAGAATGCGCTGGTATGAACAATGTTAAACCGGAGGCAGTACCTTTAAACCGGATTTTTATGCAGTGGCATCGTATGGCTACAGAAGTCTGGCGGTTCAACAAGGGGACTAATGGTATCTACCGTTTTATTAACTATTTCTATATTAAGTTAAACCGCCTGATCTAAACATTGAAAGCAATTGAGGTTGCGGATGGCTAAGTATGCAGAAACAGGTTTCACAAAGTCTTATTGCAGCAATGGATCTGAGCAAGTTCAGAAAAACAGAAAATATTCAGAAGATTAAAGCAGAACGGAAGTGAATCAATGGGAAGGTATGTAGATGAGATCTATGGACTTGAGCGTGAAACTACAGGCGGATACTAAGAAGCTACTGCTGGTCAGAGCAAGGTTTCATAGATATGTTCAGGAATCTAGGTGCGAGTATGAACAAGTGATGAACACGGCAAGAACATGAAACCCTAGAGTAGATCTATGTTAAGAAGAACAGAAGACTTACCTGAGTTGAAGAAGACGCGGAAGGCTACCGCAGTGCTCTAGTGCGTTCAGGTTGATGCAGCGGCCCAAGACGGTGCAGAGGTCAACGGCGGCGGTGGAGCTTTGAGGCTGGCGACGCGAGGAAGACGAAGAGAAAGAGACGAAGGGGAGAAAGGGAAATGACCCTCCGGTCCTATTTATAAGGCAAAGGACGTGTGTCAGGCGCGCGAATCCAGGAGCCATAAGATTCGGACGTGGAGTTGCTGCCTTGGGTATCGCAAAAAGCACTATAAATATTAACTTCATGATGACGTCATGCCGGTTTACAGCAACCAGAGATGATGACGACATGGCGGTTTACCAATTACCAGAAGATGTTGAAGACAAAGATTTTTGTGAAAGATTGACATGAACCAGTTCAAATCAATCTGGGGCCTAATGTTGGGGATATTACCACTGGGCGTGAACCGGCCTACCTGGGCCAGGTTAACTTCATTAGTAGTGTAAAGGTGATTAAGCAGATGAAGGCCCAAGGCCTGTAGTCGGCTTAGAACCTGTAGCCGTAAACCGGCTTGGTATGTAAACTTGTATTGTAAGTTAGGAATAGAGAGAGACCAACCGGGATACGAGTATGAACCGGTGTGGGACTCTGTGGACCGACGGGCGTCGCCCGTGTATATAAGGGGACGACCCGGCGGCGGTTCAGGGACATACAACAACAACTCGAGCCTAGGCGAAGCTTGTTTGCTCCCTAGCCATCGAAACCACATCAATTCCATCACAACTAGACGTAGGCTTTTACCTTCATTGAAGGGGCCGAACTAGTATAAACCCTTGTGTCTTTGTGTCCGCTTTAACCCCTTCAAGTTAACCCGTAGCGATGGCTCTATTGGAAATATGCCCTAGAGGCAATAATAAAAGTATTATTATATTTCAATGTTCATGATAAATGTCTTTTATTCATGCTATAACTGTATTATCCGGAAATCGTAATACACGTGTGAATACTTAGACCACAATATGTCCCTGGTGAGCCTCTAGTTGACTAGCTCGTTGTGATCAACAGATAGTCATGGTTTCCTGACTATGGACATTGGATGTCGTTGATAACGGGATCACATCATTAGGAGAATGATGTGATGGACAAGACCCAATCCTAAGCATAGCATAAAAGATCGTGTAGTTCGTTTTGCTAGAGCTTTGCCAATGTCAAGTATCTCTTCCTTAGACCATGAGATCGTGTAACTCCCGGATACCGTAGGAGTGCCTTGGGTGTATCAAACGTCACAATGTAACTGGGTGACTATAAAGGTGCATTACAGGTATCTCCGAAAGTATCTGTTGGGTTGACACGGATCGAGATTGGGATTTGTCACTCCGTATGACAGAGAGGTATCTCTGGGCCCACTCGTTAATGCATCATCATAATGAGCTCAATGTGACCAAGTTGTTGGACACGGGATCATGCATTACGGTACGAGTAAAGTGACTTGCCGGTAACAAGACTGAACAAGGTATTGGGATACCGACGATCGAGTCTCGGGAAAGTAACGTACCGATTGACAAAGGGAATTGCATACAGGGTTTGATCGAATCCTCGACATCGTGGTTCATCCGATGACAACATCGAGGAGCATGTGGGAGCCATCATGGGTATCCAGATCCCGCTATTGGTTATTGACCTGAGAGCGTCTCGGTCATGTCTGCATGTCTCCCGAACCCGTAGGGTCTACACACTTAAGGTTCGGTGACGCTAGGGTTATTAGGAAGACTAGTATGTGACTACCGAATGTTGTTCGGAGTCCCGGATGGGATCCCGGATGTCACGAGGAGCTCCGGAAGGGTCCGGAGGTAAAGATTTATATATGGGAAGTTGTCAAACGGACACCGGGAAGTTTCGGGGTCATACCGGTATTGTACCGGGGCCACCGGAAGGGTTCCGGGGGTCCACCGGGAGGGGCCACCCCTCCCGGGGGGCCACATGGGCTGCGTGGGGCAGGGAGCCAGCCCCTGGTGGGCTGGGCGCACCCCCTCCCTTGGGCCCTTGCGCCTAGGGTTGAGGGGGGGA